>NC_090905.1:1443271-1508442 GCF_040956055.1 Brachionichthys hirsutus
ACAGACAGGGGAAAAAATATGGAAAAATAAGTTATGAAGAGAGAAATGTTGGGAAAATGTGTGCAAGCAAAAACTGAGGCAGATAAATGAAAGATTTAGAATCTGATTTGTTTGCATTACTGTACATCTTAAATATTATGCCCTTAATAGAATAGGTCGGTATGAATGGGATCCTGTCTAGTCTTGCCTCGACTTGGACGTGACCTGGTTCTTGCTCTGACTCACCAGATCTGACTCTGACTAACAACAATGGAGTTTAGGAGGAGGCACTGCACACAACACCATCCGTGACTCGCAACAGGTGAACGCCAGAAAGACCCGAAAAAGCTGGAACGCCAAGGTCAACTGAAGGGGAGGTCAGGGGTCGGGACCACGGGGCCCACGTTCCAGCAGGTTTTAGAACGGAGGCAACTCTGAAAGTCGAAAATTAAATTATAGAAGCATTTCACATGAAGTTTACCTTGTGAAAAGAGTTTTAAGTTAAAACCGAAGGCCTGCAGGACAAACTGGAGGTGAAGGCTGTGGCAGGATTATAGCTCATCATGCCGGATCCAAGGTTTCTGTTTAGCTCTCCAAAAAAGCTTTTTCAAAATTCTGTCGATCGATTAAACAACATTTTTTTAGAATCTGAATGAGAGACTTCAGCAAGACCTGACTAACTTTATCTTCTATTTCTGTGTGGACGTTCTTGCTGTGATTTCTCTGTTGTAAAAAGCTGCATTTCCTGTACGAATAAAGTTTCATAAAAATTATTGTTTATTATTTTTCAGGATTTGAATGGAAAGACCAAGAAAATGAAAATGAAAGAAGAAACAGACCTCCGAGAATCAAAAGGCTGGAAGTGTTTCCTGAACTCATGCATTCGAGTGTGTGTGTGTGTGTGTGCGTGTGCATTAGTGTGTGCTCAGGGGTGTGTGTGTGTATGGAGGTCCTACAAGTGAGAAAAAAACATCTGTGATCACAGTGATGTCATTGAGAAGGGTGGCAAGAGAGGAGCAATTAACCATCCTCACACGCACACACACACACACGCACACACACACGCACACACACACACGCACACACACACACACACCCTAACAGCAGCGCCGTGTGGGACAAAACAGAGCTGTAAAAACAGGGCCAGCTTGCGGCCAGTCAGTCCGTTACCCATGATGCCTTGGGCCTGGATGGTTGTCACTAGGTTCCGGTCGGCTTGGCAACAAAGCTTATTAATCTACTGATGGAGGGCCCAGCTGCAGAGGTGACACACACACACACACACACACACACACACATTCTCGGGCTCTTGCTCACCTCTGATTCACTGTTGGTTTTGAGTCAAACCTCTGAAGGTCAACACTCAGTGTGACACTTCGTCATTTCTCTACACACTTTCTCTACACACTTTCTCTACACACTTTCTCACAACGCACACACACCTTTTCTCTGTTGCACAACATTTACGACAAACACAGAGCGAAGGAGAACGCAGCCTAAAAGTGCGTGTCTGCGTGTGTGTGCCTTTGTGTGTTTTTTGGTTTCTCCAACTTTAACGCTGCTCCCCCGGCATATCCTTGGTGGTTGCCTAGAGACGGGGATTTTGAGTGGGGCCCCTTGGTTCATTCCCACACAGTCCACCGGTCTGAGTGTGTGTGTGTTGAAAGGATATTTCTCTCCTTTGCCTTTTGATTCATTCTCAGTGTGAAACGGCTCCCCGTGGAGACGGGATGGGTGGGCAGAGGGGAGGCGAGGTGGAGGAGGTAAGGAGGAAGAAGAGAGAGAGAGAGGCGGCAAGAAAGCAGAGGCAAAGTGGCCCAGAAGGGCTGGAAGAAGGGAAAGGGGAAAAGGAACGGAGGAGAGCGGCTGTCACACATCAAGGCCCGGAGACAAAGGAGCCAACTCGCCCTCCTCTCCTTCCGCCATCCTTCCTCATCCCTCCATCTCCACAAACACAAGTTTCTCTTCTCACAGGAAGTCCGAGGAGGAGAGGGGAGGATGGAATGTGTGGGTTGGTTTTGTGTCGTCGCAGCGAGGTGTGAACGCTGGGTAACATTCACACGCCAACGCCGCGCCGGTTGTCAAGGCCCTCCCAGGAGATCATCGATAATCTTGATGAGCCATTTATCTTATCTTGCCTTTCCTAACTTTAATCGTCCGTCTGTTCCAATCTTCTGTGAAGGTTCTCTAACAGTTTTGAACCGAACCTGGATCCGGTCGGTATCCGACAGGCGCCCATGAGGAGTTTTTTTCCTCCTCTCTTTGTGCACGGTGACATTGTGAAGTGAAAGCAGGAGCGAGAACAGCCGCTTCTCCTTTTAGACCGTTTATTCATTCGCTGCAGAACAGCGAGAGCTGCAGCGATGATGCAGATTCTCTAATGCGAAGCAGCAAATTACGGCGTCAGTGGCGTTAATAACAGTCATTACCAATCAGAAAGCAACTCGGGATCGCTGATCCGTCTCCGACTCGCTTTCACCACATTTATTCAGCTTCTTCCTTCTGCTCTCAACGGAATGAAAGTTTAATCCACTTCTCAAGACCTTGGATTATCAGCAAGACAACAACTTGACAAAAGACTGTAACTAGCCAAACAAGTAACTAAGTAACTAAGTAGCATCCGAAGAACTCACTCATAAAACTTTATTAACAAACTGTTTTTTATATTGTCAACCTTCCTTTGTTTCCCATGATCCCTTGCTTCCTTCCCCTCTCTCGACTCCATCATCCCAGCAGCTTCACCTCCTCTCTTCTTCGTCCTCACCTCCTCATCATCCACACTCGCCGTTCAAATAATGCCTCCTGATCCCATCAAACACCCCCCCCCAACCTCAATCCCCCCCTCCCTCCACATTCCTCTCTGCTGATGTCAGACTTTAAATTAACTTGTGTGTGTGTGTGTGTGTGTGTGTGTGTGTGTGTGCGCGCGCGTGTGTGTTAAAGGGTCAGACTTGGTTTCCAGGACGATCGGCCCTCCAACAGCTTTCTGCTCCGATGCTTTGAGACCCAAGCCCCCCCTCAAAGCATCATGGGAAAACAATTAAAACCTCCTCCAAATCTCTCCTGCTCTCCTTCTCCTCCTTTATCCCTTTGTCCGTTTCTCTCTCTTCCTCTCTTCCTCTCCCCAGCCCACCCTCTTCATCTCCTTCTGTCCTTCACTCGAGCTTGAGTTTCTGAATTGGACTTTTAAAACATGTATTTTCACTTTATTTTCCACCTGAGATGACCCTAATAGGGCGGACGGCGGGGGTCTTTATTCTCCGTGCCGTTGTATGAAGGCTGTGTTCATGTGTGTTTGTCTGAAATAATTCCTGACGGATAAATCTCTAAGCGCAAGTCCATTATTTTCTCTTCAATGGAACTTCAAAAGCACCTTTTTTGCTCAACTTTAAGCACAAATCACATCTTTTAACTCAGTGCACGGCCTTAAAAATACAGCGCCCTAATTATCGTTTGCTCTTTCTCAAATGTTCAAACTGTATTAGCATAACATCCCAAACAAAAGAGGCTTCCCTCCTGAACGCAACTCCTTCGTTAAGAGACGCCGTCTTTCCGTCCTCCTCTGTCTTTTTTTACAAACGGGACATCTACCACATCATCTGCTTATAGAAGCTTATTATGTGCTTTAACAAATTCAATTAGGCCCCTTCTTTTCCGTCACGTTGCATTTCCCCAACAGCCGAATTTCTTTTTTGGAGCTGCGTTAATTTTTTTTACACAACAGGAACATTTTCTTTGTCCTCTCTCTGACAAACTTCCTGAAGTCACAGATAATTCATTTGATTCTAAATTACAGCTTTCCGTCTCTCCGGAAGGGGTTTGTTGTGACAAGCGATCCTGCTGCTCGTCTCCATCCATGATTTCTGTCGGCCCCGATGACAAAGATATCATGCGGCGCATCTTTAAACATGACGCTGACATGTAGCACTTATCCGCTCACTCAGCGACAACGCGACAGCGTTGCTCCTCCTGACACCTCCCTCACTTGCACATGCAAGGGTTCGCCTCCGCAGGACGATTAGCAATAATAAGAGTTCTCCAATATTTGGGATGCAGTTTAGTTTTGGGGAGCAGGAAGGGAACAAAAAGCTGCCAAATGAGCTTTTGTCTCTCAATAAAATGAGATGTTTCTTCTATTGTGTGTGAACGAGTCACTTCTGAAGGCGCTGATGTTGTATGAAGGGCGACATTTACTTCCTTCTCATTCCGGCACAAATATTCATGTCTCTCCATCTGATGCGTTTTTTATTGTTAGCTGAGGGTGGAAAGAGAGGATGGGACCGGGAAGGCTCCAAAACGGAGAGGAAGGAAAGGAAATGAACATGAGGAGAGCAAAACAGGAAGGAACAAGAGACAGAGGAAATGGTAGAGGAAGAGGAAATAGGACAGCGGCGTCCGAATGCAGCTGCCGGATTGTATCTTGAAGTTGCTGCAACAAATCCTTCTGATCTAACGTCACGTTTTTATTTTGCGGGAGCTGAGGCGTGCAACGCTGGAATGTTCTCGCCATGTAAATCCGCTTTTGAACGTGCTAAAACATTTCGTTTAAAGGGACGGGCTGAAGATATCAGGTTTAAAAAGGATGGACTTAAAAAGGTGAACCCGGCCTCAATGCCAAAGTCCAAGTTTTGGATGAATTCTGGTTGACCTTTGTCTCGTACGAATTAGTCTGTAGAGCAGACTGCTAGCCTGAGGCCATACATGCACACACACACACACACACACACTGAGAGAGAGTTGTCAAAGAACCCAGTTTGTCATGTAATGTGCCAAAAGGACACATTCATGTTTTCTGCATTCCCCAAAAAGGATTTGTGTGTGTGTGACAAAGAGAGAGAGAGAAATTGACCAGAGATTGAGTGTTTCTGTCATCTTTAACTGTCTCCAAAAGCAAACGGCTGTTTCATTAAAGACAGACAGGGAGAGTTTGACACTTGCACCCCCCCTCTCTCCTCCTAACTGCTGTTTTGACATCCATATCATGGTCAGAGGAAAAATAAATTTGTCCGTCTGTTTGTTGTCACATTTTTGGCTGATAAATTGTCGCGGGGTGGGGGGTGCTCACCCAAATTCTCCTTTCAGCATCTCCCTCTCTCTACTTCACCTACTTTTCAATCTCTCCCACATGCATTACAAGCAACTGAAGGGAAGAGCCACAATTTGATAGATAAGATTTTTCATTTGAATATGAATACGAGTGGTTTTAAATGTGTGTGTGTGTGTGTGTGTGTGTGTGCGTGTGTGTGGCACGTACATTTTGTACTTTTGACTGTTTTGCTTTTGTGTTTATTCCAGCACCATGTCTGTAATCTTTGTCTGCCAGGATGTCAGAGCGATGATGGAACGACATGGCCGCCGGTCTCAAAGCGAATACTAATGCGTCTCCATGTTTACGGCTGTTTTCTCAGATCAACGTAATGTTTACAGATTGTTTTCTACTTAAATGTGGTTTTCACTAAGTCATTAAATCTGAATTCAGAAATCAGTTAAAAATGACACATCAACTCTGATTCACTTTATTTTTCATGGCTGGTGTATAAAGAAACCAAGAACAATCCAGAACATTTGATGATGATCCAGATCACCATGTGGACGGAGTAGATCCAGTTAGGAGGGGAATGAGCTGCTTGGTGGAGGTCTGCGCTCTGTTTTCTCATTTTATGTGAAATCCACCTCTTCCCAAATCTTCCATGTTTCCACTCGTCTGAATCCATGAAAAATGTTTTTGGAAAAGATTTTCAAGGAAATCTGAGGTCGTGAAATCGAGTCCACCTGTGCAACAGAAGCCATCGATAAAGTAGAATTGTCCTCTCGTCTTCACGTCTCCGTCCTCTCGTCCCTCCCCATCAGAGCCGAAGGTGTTGAGCTTCTGTCAACATGCTCCAAATTGAAAGATGTTTCTCTGCTGATTAATTGCTGTGTGATCGCTGCTGTTGCTGCTCCCTGTTAATTCCTCTCTGTCGGGGGGGTTTTCCAGCCCGGGCGTGGGGGCTCCTGCCGGTAATTGCCGTGGTATTCGTTGCTAATAGGATAATAATTGGAGCAGGTGCATTTTGCTGGGTGAGTATGGGAAGCGAGCCGGGCGCCATGCCAGGCAGGCCTGCTGTGCAGCACATTGATGCAGACATGTAAAAACACACTTTAAAAACCAGAGTGCCACAGAGGGAGCGCAATTATCGGACCCTCCCCCCCCCCCCCCCCCCCCGCCCCGCCCCCCCATCTCTTCCCCATTTGTCTCCAGCATACTTTTGTCAGGAACGTTTCATTAATTTGTCAATTATTTCATGGTTTCTCTCGACGCCACTGCCGTTTCTTGTCTCCCTGCTCACCTCTCTCTATTTTGTGATGTCTGAAGTTTGTCATCTTTTATTTTCAGACAACGACACCCCATCCATAGAAATAAAAACTATTTAAGAGAGAGTAAACGTATGTTCGGTCAAGTCTCCTCCTTTAATGTTCTTTACGCTCTACGTTTGCCGTCTCTGTGATGATTTAGACACGTCGATGTTGACAGGATGTAGAAAATGTTTGGTGCGCTTGGAAAATCAGATCAAACATGTAATCGAACAAAAAAAACACAAACCTGGTTTCTGAAACGACCAGCGTTACAAGTTCCAAATTTCCGATTATTATTTCTGCTTCTCCTGAATGCTGACTTTGACTCTTTCCACATGGCGGCGGCGGAAAGAAAAAGCCGTGTGAGAAAGTGCTGAGTAACTCCACCCGGCCTCCGATCCAGGCAAAAGCTGCAGCCGAGATTAACGCGAGGAACGTCTCCTCGCTCAGGTCAGCTTTCAAAAAGCCGGCCGCCAAATTTGGGCAGCAACAGCATTGTGATCACCCCCCCCCCCAGCCCTGAATATGGTGATGATATTAATACTAATCGTAATACAGCCTTCGCTGCTTTGAACTGTAACTGGGGTGCGTTTGGGGGAAGAGAGGCGATTAAGAGCTGCGAGACGGTATAAAATGGTAAATCTGGGGAGGCAGAGGAATCCCACCTGCCCCCCCCCACCCCACCCCCTCCCTCCATCATAAACAAATAATCCAGCGCTTCTTCTCACCCCCTATGCCGTCCCAAATCAGTTTGGATTAGGACAGAAAACAGGGATGCTCCCTTTAATGTCACACAGAGAGCGGGTTCATCTTCCTCTTCCTCTTCCTCATCTGCCCCCCCCCCCCCCCCTCTCTGCGGTGTGTTTAGCTCTGCTTAGCCAAATGAGCTCCTAATAAATGCAGCGTTGAGCCGTCTGCTGAGGAGTCCCTTATAATTGGAGGGCTTTCTCCTTCGCTTTAGAGGGGAGGGGGGTATTAATGAAGGGGCGGGGTGGAAGGTGTGTGTGTGTACAGTAAGTTGTACATTATGTGCATGAAAATATCTTTTTTTAATACAAACACTGTTTTTTTCTTTATCGTTTTCTCCTCCACCTCCCTTCCATTCCACTCCTCTCCTGTTAATCCACCTCCCTTCCTTCCACTCCTCTCCTGGTTAATCCGCTCCCTACCTGCAGCGAGAATCCGCTTTATGCTCCAATAATAGAGAATCTACTCTACGTGTTTATAGATAGGGCTCATTTTGCTGTTTGCACGCCTTAATCCTTCATTCTGCTTTCATTTTTCCTGGTTTTTGTTCCTCGTGTGTTGATATATATATATTTCATTTTGAAACCGTTGTGTTTGTCCGCTTTTGAAACGATCGCCGTACGCGTGAAGTCGATAAAAAGAACACACCACGGAAGCGGCGTCCACGCCGGCCTGAAGGTCAGGCCTTATCACCTAATTGGCTGACGGGGTTCGATCCCTGACAGAGCAGTGTGATGATGAGAAACTGATGGACGCCTGTTTGTGTGAGGAGGAGGAGGAGAACCGTGGCGACCCGGGGGACAACTTGTTATGATTGACTGGCTTATTTTATAAGTTTTCAGAGGTGTGCTCGATGCTTGATCCCTTTCCAGGGCTAATGTCCGGCGGGATCACATCCCTGGGAAGGACGAGCAGCACCTGGATGCACAAGGAACGATCGTCAAGCTGGAATGGCGAGCTTTCATGTGGCATGCAACGCCATTAGTGGACGGGATGCAGGTGTGCATGCTGATTGGCAGAGTGGGACAGGTGTGTGCCACGCCCAAACCTAGAGAGGGCAAACAGGGACACACAACGGAGGGGTAAACAGCAGACAAATGACAGGCAGGGCAATTAAAAAAGTACATTTAGCATAAACATATAACACCTGAGACTCAGGTTCTTCAGGGCTTCTGCTCTGAAATGGATTTCTGAGAACTGGAACCCGTCGGTCGTCCTTCAAGGTGCCTGAAGTATAATGAATCTAGTTTCGCGCTCTAGTTTTCTGTTTTCAGTGAAAGTGAAATATCAAAATGAAGAGAACATGCAGGGGAAATCCATTACCTGGAAACCATTCCAAATCATTACACTAAAAATTATACGGACTCAATGCCCCCCAAAAAATCTGGTTTATCCTCGGATCCCTTCAGAGAAACAACAACAGATCGGCTTTAGACATTTCTTGCATATTCTATGAATAATAATAATAATCTGGCAGAATGCTGGCCTGCACTTGGATTAGCACATCCTTGAAAGCAGGTGTGTGTGTGTGTGTGTGTGTGTGTGTGTCTGCACAAGGTCACGCTCATAAAGGGAGCATTCCGCTGACCCCACGAATGGGAGCTGCTGCAGGAAGGCAGGATGGAAAAGGAAAATGAAAAGAGCCAAAGCAGAGACGGAAACGTCGCCTGGCGCTCTCTGACGCTCACAATAAGGTCCCCGCTGTCTTTTGTTGATTCGTCTCTTCCTCTGTGTTCGCCGCTAATTTGATTTGTGGAAATCGGGCGTTTTGTCTCGCTGAGTGACAGACAGTCATTAATGGAAGCTGAGTGGAGAGGGGGGGGGGAGATTCCGGAGGATAATGCAGCTTTCTCTCTTTATATCAAGCTCCAATAATTAATTCACACACATATCTGCAACATTAGTTCCAGAGGAGATAATTAAGGAAATGATTTTGGTATTGTTCCTCTGCATCCATCGAGACAACGCCGCTTTCTGTTTATAGACGAGCTCGTAGTCACCATTACCGTATCTTTAAAGGGCAGCGATTTTGCGTTTGGTAATTGCATGACGGATTTCAAGCAATGCTATTAATTGAGAGTAGTGAGTGTGCATTTATCTCCGTGTGTGTGTGTGTGTCTGCGGGACGGAGATAGTGTGTGTGTGTGCGCGCTGCAACAAATGAACTCTTTCCGCGTCACATTCATTATCATCTTAAGTCCTTTATTTTTCTGCTATCTGGCAGCAAACATTTGTGCGTTGCGTTCCGTTCTGCAGCCGCGCGGCGCTCATTGTGCCTGTATCTTGTTCATCATGCTAACGTCGACCGCTAACATGAGAGGCGAGTTTTTATCGGTGCCGTCGGCACCGGGCCAAACAGTAAATTACACAGAATTAAGAGGTGGAGATTAAAGAGGCGTCATTTTAAGAAACTTTAACTCGCCTTCCTGCTCTCGGCTGTGACAGACTTGGGACTATTCAGATGGATAAATAAATTCTGTATTGATCCTGGAAGACATTTAGCTGCTCCTTGATCCTTGGATCAATAAAATGTACGTCACACTGCATCAAACACAACGACCTGAACTCCTGACTGAAAAGGAACTTGCTTGCCTTTCCCGTCGAAGTTTGCATCGCTGTGATTTCTGATTTGTGGTTTCTTTTTTTTGGGGGGGGGGGGGGCGCTGTGATTTCTGATTGGTTGTTGTGTTTTCCCTTTTGTAGTTTGTTTTGGGCGCAGTGGGTAGTGCTATTGCCTCACAGCAAGAAGGTAGCAGGTTCAATTGCATGTTCACCCGTGGCTGCGTGGGTTCTGTGGCCCCGTGATGAACTGGCGGCTTGTCCAGGGTGTACCCTTAGCCTCTCACCCGTAGAATGCTGGGAAAAGGCTCCAGCATTGGCCGCGACCCAGTCACGGATAAAGCGGTTAAGAAGACGAATGACTAATTTGTTTTGATTCCTACTTCTGGTCCGTCTTTTGAACACGCTACACGCCATCTCGACCCGCCCATTAACACAACCTGCTATAAAATTGTCACGTGATGTTGGCAGGTTCCTTTGAGCCGCTGTTGAAAGATTGATCAGAGCGCCTTCGTAAGGAGACAAACATTACTGTTTTGTTGTATGTTGCATAATATAAAAGTTCCTGACAAATATGGAGACGCAGAGAGAGACTCGATCTCGGCCCTCTCAAGCCGCCGCTGAATCAGACGGGCTCCTCCTGCAGATTCGATGTCCGTCACAATCTTTGGAGAGAACTTTTCACCTTTCACGTTCCATGTCTGCGGGAAATGCAAAGTTCATATTGAATTTGACCACCACCTCCATCCTTGGATGTTGTGAATGCAACTGAAGCTGAATATGATTGGACGATGTTATATTGCTTGGACGAAATTAGTTTGAAGGAAGAAAATGTCATAGCCTCCCTTCTTTCTGAGAGTCTCCGCATTGATTCCATTTAATTTCACCTCATTTCCTAGACCTTGTACACAACGTCACACAGAAAGCATTTAGAGCTGAACTGCTGAAACCTTGATTCCTGCTCAGATTCAGGCTGAAAAGGAATTTCCTGGGCATTATCTACCGGATATAAATTAAATCTCTTAATGAAGTTTGACCTGCCGATTCTGCACGAGCGTAAAGTTCACGTCATGAAACACTTCCTGGTGCGGTTTCTACTTCATTGTCCTCTCGTGCGCTGATTAGAAGACGTATGGTGTTTGCTAAAGGTCAAAGTTCATGTTTGCAAAGTATGGAGTTACTTTTAGCGCGCATGCGTGAATGTGCGTCCGTACACTTTTACCACACGTACGTGGTCTCCACATATGTCTCTCAACATGTGTGCACTCATTCATATACGTGTGTGTGTGTGTGTGTGTGTGTGTGTTATATTTAGTACGAGGTGTATTTCCTCATTCTGACGTCAGTCAACGGGACAATTGACTAAACCCTGATAACTAATGGCCTGTCAGTCACGGAGCCAAACCCCTCCCTTCCTCAACACCACCTGCCCGTTGGTGCATGCGTGTGAGCGCTGCATGCGCGTCCGCGTTCATGCATTAGCGTGTATGCCCACGCTTTTTGACTGACGCCTTCTGTAAACTGCAGTCTCTGTGTTGAAGAACAGGTCAGATGAGGCAGGTACGCAGTGGTATATTTTTCAAAAGTATTTGTTTATTGTGTTGGAAGATTTCGTAAAGAAATGGCGAGTAGACGATCTAAGTGCGATGCCTGGCCTGAGGGCAGCGAGCAACCGCCGCCATCTTAGAGGTAACGACGAGGACAAAACGAAGCAGTTTGAATCACGAGGACAGCGAGTAGGCTTTTAGGATTTAATAAATGACACTAGAAAAATGTAGTTTTCTGAATGCAGCTGATTGGACCGGTTGAGATTAGAAACACAACGACACCGACTCGTTGGAGCTCGTTCCAAGAAGCACTTTAGTTACTTATCTCTTTATCTTTTGCAGAGTGGAACCTGAAACATGAGCTCATGTACAGCTCAAGGTGCAGCTTGGTGGCATTTATTAAAAGAATCTGTGTTTTAAATTCATTTTCTTTCCCTCATTTAAAATAAGTTTGAGGGTAAAAACCAATCGGGCATCGTTTGAGAGACTGACGCCGCTTTGGGATTTCGTGCAACATGCTCCGTGATCCGTGTAGCATTTTCTAAAAAGTCCCTGTCGGCCTCAAACACACAAACACACACCCAGTTTGTTTGCTCTCGCTTGCAGTTCCAGGTGAGACAGGTCTGACATTTGAAACCCAGGTGCTGCAGAGAGGAAGGTAATGATGAGGTTAGCTGCGTGTTCTCCCTTTGGCACGCTAGCAGCCCAATAAATCAGCCTCCTCTGTGTATATCTAAACATTTTAGCATGACATAAAAAAAAAAATCACCTTGATTTCAGGCCCTCAAAATCTGTTAAAACAAGCCGTGTGATTGTGTGACTGTCTTTTGAAGTTACCGCCGTGGTTCAAGCTAATTCCACAACTTTGATCTGGTGATATTAAAGTAGGCAGTCCTGTAATAATCCCTTAATTCTGAGGTTGCAATAAAGTTTCTCTTTTTGAAAGCTGGTTCAGAAGCAAATGTTGCATCTAATAATTGTTGTTACAAATCCTGCTGCGTGACAACAGACTGGCTCCCTGCCAGAGTGCCTGACACGGGACTCCAAGGGTTACCGACGTTTGGGTCGTCGTCGGTTTGCGCCTGACTGGCCCGAGGGAGGCGCGGCGGCAGGTGTTCTAAAATAAGACTTAATTAGTTTGTACTTTGCATCCAGCTGTCACGCCTTTTCAAACTTGCTATATGAATGCAAAAGATGAGAATGATAAGCGATTAAATTCAAGCAAAGATTGATTTTTGTTCCTCCCGGCTGGAAATGAAGCCGAACGGCAGCAGAACGACAAACAGATGATCGGCCGTGATTTACAATCAGCCACATGTACGGTAGGGCTGCAGCCTGCATGTCCCCGGGACAGCCCGGCGTGTCTTTAGTTGGAGACGTCTCTTTGTCCACCTCAGCACCTTTTTAAAAATAACTTTTCCCAATCCTGTGGGCAAACAAGAAGTTAAAAATGAAAAGCTTATGAGCTACAAAGAGACGCTACGCAGAAGCAATTTTTGAGAAGAAGCTTCCACCCGTTTGCTGACAACAGGTGGCGTCTGAGCTCGCTGGTGATTGGTCGATCCTCTGCCGCGTTTCAGCTGTGATCTGAAACGGTCAGTATTGATAAGACGCTGTCGATTGGTGACGCTCGTCAAATGATCTGTTAGTTTGAGCGTTTGCTCCTTTCGTCTCGAGCGCTGATGAGTTAAACCACCTGCGTCGATTTGAAACAAACGCAAAAGCAAAAATAGATAGTTAGCAAAAGAAAGCACCTTAAAATGGCAGCCTTCTATCGTAGCCCACGGTGTTTCCTTCAGCTACATTTCATCAAATGGAGGAAGATTGCACAGCGTCTCCCTGTAATTTATGTACCAGTGTTAATAATGGAAAAATCAAAGCAGCCTGTCCTTGCTCAACACGATGATTTGATTAACCTCAGGGCATGTCGGCGTGAAAACACTAAATCAAAGCTCGTAAAATGTGACAAACAGGTAGATGTTGTCTAGATAAGGTACATTTACGTTCTGGCACTCGGCCTGGACGCAGCGCTCTCCTGTCTTCATGAATCTAGTCAATGAGTCCCAGTCATTAGTCTTTGTGTGTCTGTGTATTCATGTATTCATTTCCTGAGGCCTACATCTCCTCCCCCCCCCCCCCCCCCCCCCCCCCCACCTGGATGAGGCGGATTACTGCGTTTGTGTAAAAACACACTTATTTTCCAAGATCCAGAGTTCTCCCGGCACCGTTACCCACTTCCATCCTACTTTCCACGCATTTCCTTCTCTCTGCACGTTTACTAAAACGCCTGGGATAATGGATCGACAATGGAGCGCCTTTAATTCCAGCAGATTTCAGCCTCATTCGTCTCCTCGGTCTATTTTTAATAATATCTATTTTTCTGGGGTTACAGTGCCGACAAAAATAAAATATCACACACAGGATAAATTGCCCTCCCGCACATTTTCCTTGAAAGTTGCTTGCCATTGCTGAAAATCTCCCTGTTGTGGCACAAATTGTAGTTGTAGCCTGAAAGAATATAGACGTGTGTGTGTGTGTGTGTGTGTGTGTGTGTGTGTGTGTGTGTGTGTGTGTGCGCGCGCACGCCTGAGCCTGAGGAATATCTATCCGTCCTTTAATTCCAGGCTGTAACGGTCGCATTTCAACGCGGCGGCTAAAATTGCAGCAGTTGACTAAATCGGGACGTGCAGTCGCGACATTAAAGAGGGAGACATAATTGAAGAACATAACTACAGGACATCCCAGAATACAGTGGGGGCGATGGTTGTCGCGGTGACGAATCGGTCCTAAGAGATGGGGTCTGGTGTGTCTGTGTGAGGGAGTTCTGCTCCTCTCCCGTCAGGAACCTTCCATCACACGTTCACGTCGGATCAGAGGAAGGAGAACCATGGAAGCAGGATTTGTCTTCGAGGATAAAGCTTTATCGACAACTTGTACTAAATGGATTCAAGGTTTGGTTTATTAGGTGGAAGCAGGACCCTACAGAAGCCATGTGACCTGGCTTTGGCTGGTAGCTGAATGCGTTAGCATGGTGTGTGTGTGTGTGTGTGTGTGTCGATGCATCGTAAATTAATAAACACATCTGACATGTGCACTGCAGCCCCCTGAGGGCATCATCATGTTTGCAAACAGCCCCTCTTCTGCCTGCGCCCACACACACACACACACACACACACACACTCCCTGAGGAGTAACGATTGTTTAATGATTCAATTAGCTGTGTAGCATGCTGAGAGCAAGAGGCAAGATGGAGTGATAATTGATAAACATGTTTAATCCAGAGAGAGAGGAAGAGGAGGAAAGATGGAAACCGTTGGAACACACACACACACACTCCGTGCTGCACAATAACACAGATAAAACGACAATAGTTTTGTTGTCGCTCAACAATGGCAACTCCCATCCAGCGCCGACAGAGCTCCTTTTGTCCGCCGTCGCCTTGGAACGGTTCGACCTGCTGCAAACTGGAAGTTGAGTACACAAAACCTTGGAATTCAAGTGGTGTGAGTCACGAGAGGGCCCGGCTGTGGTGACCGGGAACAATGTTCCCTTTTTAATCGTACATTTCTGTTTAGAAATGTTCCACTCGGACGTCGTGAATATCAGAATATCAGAAACGAGTTTATTTCATCTGTTTTTTTCCGCTTCTTTCCACCGACGCTGAGAGACGGTTTGAACAGCTGCTCTGTGTCTCGTGTTCCCCGGTGTGTACATGTTGTGTTTGTGTGTGTGTGTGGGTGGGGGGGGGGGGTGGGGGGAGGGGCGGGGACCGCCGGTGAAGACGTTATAGGATGGTGTTTGTGATGTCATGATAATCTACGACATCCCCAGTGACGGTTTGTAGGAATCGTAATTTTCTGTGTAATTTTTTTTTTTTTTGCTCTAAGAAGAGAACTTGGAGCGGAAGTGATTAATGTGATTAAACCGATGCTGTTTCACCAGACGCTGCTATTTCTAGATTTATGAGAAATGTTTTCTGGTCCCAGAATGACTCTTGTGATCTTCGCCTGATCATTGGCATTCATTTTGTTCAAATCCAACTCAAATATTTATCGGCGTAAAGGTTACATCGCTGCTTCTTCCTGTGATTCCTGTCAAAGAGGCAGCAGCGTGTTGCTTTTTAAACGTGATGCATTTACACAACCTGGATTACACTCCTGCAGAGATTGTCCGAGGGTCCGGCTGCAGCATCATGAGCCCATATTTAATCTACATGCGACCCAAATCAGGGTCCTGACCCAGGTTATGAGACACACTGATGTCACTTATTAGAGGCCATGTCGGCCTCGGGACCCCGGGGCCCTCAGAGCCGAGGCCGCCCTGAAGGGAACCCTCTGTTCAGAGGGAGACACACTCACTTCACCCTATTAGCCCCTGGTGGGGCGAGAGAGGCACGTTTGTGCGTGGGTCTGTGAAAGAGAGAGAGAGGAGAGTGTTTCCTGCTGGGTGGCAGAATTAAAGGAGAAGTCTGTTTGAGAAGAGCTTTTGAAATGGACACACATGCACTTGGTGTCGTCTCTCTCTCTCACACTCACACACACACACACACACACACACACTCCTGTCCTCCTGTAGGACCCTTTATAGACCACAACCATCTGGCTGTCCTCCAGAGACGGGACAGGGACGACAAAGACACACCTGCAAGTGGTTTCAGTCGCGCCGTATTTTTAAACATAAACATAAACATAATTAAAAACAAAATTATTTCCCTTTTTAAAATAACACTGTCTTCCTCGGGGCAATATGATCTTCACACCACGTAAAATATTCCATCAATAAAATGGGAATAATCACGGCAGGGATAAGTTCCTTCCCGACTGGATTCTTACTAAAACATTGCATGACTTTTGGGAATCTTCCCAAAATGCATCATGACATGTTTATGTTGAGCAACTTTAGGATCAAGGGATTATTAATGAGACGACAGCAGGCGAATCAAGTTCAAGCAGCCTTTGTGACACTGTTTTCATGAAGCGCCCGTCGGGCGGATCCACCAGTCACGGGTTTTCCAGAATATGATGGAATTTGTGTTGTTGACTTGAAAAGAAGGGAATTTAACGCTTTTCAGGAAAGGTTAGGCAATTCAAGAATTAAAATGTCAGACTTTGACCTTAATCATGTCTGCTCTTTTTATACTTTGGTTGTTTACGAGTACTGACCCAAATATTTAAAACTAGATAAAGCAATATTTATAATTTAGTTAATGTTGTCTTTTATTTGGTTGCTGTTTGATGTTTTTCTGGGAAAGAGGGTGGACGGCGTGGACTCCACATGCTTTTATAAAATATGATTTTATTTACATTCTTTAAAATGTAAATGTGCGGGAGGGCAATTTATCCTGTGTGTGATATTTTATTTTTGTCGGCACTGTAACCCCAGAAAAATAGATATTATTAAAAATAGATAGGGGGGGGGGTCTTAGTGAAAAGGTTCTTTAACTTGTTAATTTTAAGATCTGGAAGGCTCATTTGTGTTTTAGTTCTTCTGCATTTGTTTTATGTCAAAAATAAATAAATGGCATCCAAACAAATTTCACTTCCCCTTTCAAAATAAAGGTCATAATAATTTACAGTTCTTGCACAGCTGATCGTGACAAACTCACCTGGATGACATCACCTGCTTAACAACAGGCATATCCTGTGCGTTTGTGTGTGTGTGTGTGGAGGGATTAACAGCATTTTAATGAGGGTTTAATGTTTGTGTTTGCAGGCTGACACCAGCGACAGGCCTGTCACACACACACACACACACACACACACACACACAGATCAGCGTGCCGTAATGCCTCTCAAACAGTATTAATGACAGGACTAAAGCTTATTAGCGTGTTAGGGGACGTTAGCCAGCCACTCAACACACAGAAATGTTTGAGTTGCTGTCGCTAATCTAATTATAGAAATAAGTCACGCCCTCCTACTCGGCACGTTTGGACTCCCTGCATGGAAAATACTCGGATAACAAGAAAATGTGTCTGAGATTATTGATCTGGGCATGTTCAAAAAAAAATCTCCTGTGTTCTTCAAAGACGATGTAGTAAGATAACGATGGCGTCTTGCTTGCGGCAGATTGAAACGGCGTTCACTCATCATCATGTCTTTGATCCAGCAATCACGATATTTCACTGATGTTTCCGCCTCGTGCGAACACGGCTCAGGCTTCCGGCCCTCCCTGTGGGGATTAATGTCGAGAAACAGCTGCTTGCTGTTTTGAACAATGTTCGGGGACATCCACTGTGTTTTGACTTTGTTTTTTTTTACCTTCCCACCTGGCCAGGTAAGTTAATGTGAGCCACGCCTTAGATCAACCTTCTAATGCCTCACACTCTCTCCGTCTGCTCTGCAAACTGTTTCCCTGATGCAAGAGCCAACCTGCCCCTCACACTTTGTTGTGTGTGTGTGTGTGACGTCGTTGCTCCAGCTAGTTTACTCTCACAGAGCAAACAAATCTCTGATGTGTTTTTCTAACCCCGTTAGCCACGACTGACACCGTGTCAACAACGGGGAGAAAACGCCGTTCTTTCTCTCCTCCTTTCCTTTCTTCTCCATCCCTCTATTCGCCCCCCCCCCCCTCCTCACTCTTTCTTTGTCTTTCATTTAGATCTTTCATTTTCAGCGTTCTTTTTTGTCTTCGTTCAGATCCACCCGTTCCTCCCTCGACTCTCTCTTTCTGTGTGCACACTGTGATCTCCTCTCTTTCTTCCTTTTGAGGAGACGCAGAAAGGAGCAACCACAGGAGTCGTATTTAAAGGAAGTGACTGAGCCCGGCTTTGTACAACTGTTTGGTGATCTCTGTTGCCAATTTGTATGCGTAAGACTTTGAGGATCCTGCTTGTGTGTTTGTTTGAGCCGGTCCAGGTGTGCTGGATGGAGGCCAAGGCCAAGATTCAAACCTCAAATCTCGTTTCCTATTATACATATCGCTGATATAATAGTTTGCTTTGAAGTGTTTTTTTTCGCCATTTGAATTTGAGTCATCGAAGTGCTGTGCAGGTTTTGTGGCCCTAGGGTTCACGAAATCTTCATAAAAGACTCGGGGACGGTGTTTTCCACAAAAGACCGGCTGACAGTCACGACAACAGTCATAGGATTAAATAATGTTAGCTTGTTTTTTACATGGGCAATTAAAACTACGAAAAGATTATTAAATTGTTTAACAGCACAGAGCCTGGAGATGAAATGAAAGTGGACTTTGAGTTTCATTCTCACATTGATGTCCGTCTGAGAAATCATGACAACCTAAATATGAGTATTTCTGCATTTATAAACCTTACTACGGAGACGCCATGATCTGTCTTCTTCAGGTATCCCGTCCAGGAAACATCTTTGAACTTGGGAGAAAGGTCATCTTGTCACCAAGCCAATCAGAGCCACAGGGGAGCGGGCCTTGGCGTCGGGCGTGGAAGGATTTAAAAAGAAACACAACATATCAAAAAAATCCAATTTTAATTTAAGACACAAAATGTAATCACAGTTCCAAAAAATGTCCTTTAAATTAATTCATGATGTTCAAAAACAAAATTGAATCACTGCATTTTAGTTCATTCAAAGTTTGTCCCAGATGCACAATGTTGTTTTTTTCCTGGTTCTTTATTTGAGTATTTTAAATCAGGAAGGAAAAAAAAAGTGAATAAAGAATCTCACCGGTGGAGGCAATAAAGCCACGATTACGCTGTTTACGGCTTTATTTCATTTGCTTCTATGAAAATGTAAGTGCATTTGTAGGATTTCCTTTCTGAGCTTAAAGATTAAAACGCACTGCAGAAATACAAATCTAGAAATCCCATACAGGTGCGTCTCTCTCCATCACACCCTCCTCTGTCTTAATGCTGCCTGAAAGCCTAAATAGAGGCACGTTAAAACCTTGTTTCTGAGTTCTGAACCATACCCTCACTTCTACTCTCTCTCTCTCTCACACACACACACACACACACCGATGTTTTGACTGGTATGTCAGAGTTAAGAGATCAGCACAGACCACCCCAGAAGGAAGGAGAGGAAAGGATTTCAAATGTGTCGGCTAAATAAGGAGTTTTACTTTTACACTTTTATAACAATGAAATAACTTAACACCCGATCTTCAAAAGTGTGGAGGGATTTAAAGTTCTCCTTTCCGTTTTAAAGTAGCCTTCCAGGCACAGCATTCTTTAGAGGGGAAAGCAAAAAAATAAAAAGTATCATTTGGAAACGTCAGGAAAGCCGAGGTCGCCCCTCTGAATACCGAACATGAAAAAGCATTTCTTTTAGACGACTAAATGGGTGATATTTTATTCAAATACTGGCATCAGTTGGTAGAAAGGGATGCAGGGTACTTCAAAAACGCTGCAGAGAAAAGACGTTTGTTCCTTGACCTTATTACCCAAAAAGATAAATGGCTTCGACTTTAGCCGTCATTTATATTAAAATCCTTTTCTGTGATGATGGGAGAAAAAAACAGTCCTGGTAAAATGAGGATTCGGTATGCTGGGTAAAAAAACAAACCACAAAGCTAATGGGCTGTACGAGTTTACGCTTGTGGACTGTTAGCTGAGCGTGCTGTTTGGCGCTTTAGGCCCGGTCCGGTCCGGTCTGGTCCGTCAGGTTGGTTCTAATCCTCGCTCCCCGTACCTGTGATCCCGCCTGTTTAGACTCACGGCAGAGGAGCCCTCACTAAAGACAAATGCCTTCCGGAAAAATGTCACATCTCCCCAAAACCACTTCTATCATTGGCCCAGACAATAGAGGCTCACAAAGGGCTCGGAAAGGCCACACAAAAGCGTGAGTGTGTGTGTGTGTGTGTGTGTGTGTGCACAAGCCTGCAGTGAATGTGCACAGGTGGAAAACATTCTAAATCAAACGTTGAGCGATATGAGGTTACGATCGTGTTTTTTCTCTTCATGAGTTTGTCTCAGGATTTGACTCAGCACTGAGGCGCTGCTCCTGATTGGCCGAGAGTGATGTCAGCATCCACAGTTTATTAAGTGTGATCTGAAGCCGAATGTCAAATGAGCAGTATTAGCTTTTTTTTTTTTAAGTGTTAATGATCTCTAAATGATTAGTTGTACTATTCATGAAATACCAGATTATTAATAATTCATC
This sequence comes from Brachionichthys hirsutus, assembly GCF_040956055.1. Classification (NCBI taxonomy): domain Eukaryota; kingdom Metazoa; phylum Chordata; class Actinopteri; order Lophiiformes; family Brachionichthyidae; genus Brachionichthys; species Brachionichthys hirsutus. The sequence continues at coordinate 1,463,517 of NC_090905.1, forward strand.
GATAGATTATTAAATTCTGGGGCATTTTGTTGATTTCTCTGTGAGCTTGATGAATCTGCAAGATGTCAGCCTCAAGATTTTGTGTTTTTGAAAGAAGGTTCCTCTCTGTGGAGAGTTTTATCCGACAGTTTTCTTTTTACAGGATTAACTCACATGAATGTAATCCGCAGATTAAGTCCCGAATGGAGAATATAAAAAAATATAAACATGAATATGAAGCAAAAACTGTTAAAATCTCCAAAAATCGAGCAGCAGCGCATTTAAACATTTTACTTTCACACACACACACACACACGCGGGCCAAAGAAAAGCCTGGAATGTGCTCACCTGCCTTTACAACTAATTTTATTGTTTCAGGTAAACGTGACGGACGCCGCCCACAGCACACGTGCACGCACCCACACCCACACCCACACCCACACCCACACCCACACCCACACACACACACACAGACTCCAGACAGATAGGAATGAGCCTGGCCACTGCCGTGTTTTGACAAAGAGTCCAGCGAAAGACGAGGCTTTACCTTGACATCCGTCTCGACTGACGGCTCTGACCTGATCCGTGACCTGTTTCAATCCCGTTGGTCTCCTCCCGTGTTTCTGTTTCTGTTCTGTTTCGTGTTTTTGTTTTTTAAAAGAAAATGAAAAACACCCGCCTTTGTCTGGCTTCCATTTCGACACCTGACCAGCTGATCAGATCCATGGGGACGGCAACTGTAAATGCTGCTGCTTGTCGGCTAACAGCTGCCCTCAAGGCGATCCAAAGAACTGCTGAATGATGCGTGAGAAAATACCGGCGGGCAAAGTGTTTGTGATCTCATGGAAAGCTTCGGAGATGCCGCCGCAGCGAGCGACCCTTACCCCTTACAGTATGATTTATTTTTGAATGTAAACATGCCCAGCTTTTATTCCAGTAAAGATGAAATCCACGGGTCTCTCCATCGACGTTCTCCAGAGTGTGGAAACACCCTCGACACACACGGATCGGAGTTTCCGTGTAAAGCAGGTGCAGCACAATAGGAATGATTACAAGTGGACATGGCTCATGGCAATTTGCATGGCATAATTACAGTGTCACTGTAACTACAGTACTCAGCAGACACTCTGTGTATTGCCATAATACACCATCTTGGACGAGCTATTTCTGTTGATCCCCATAAAACCAGCATTTCAGGTCTGGGATTCTACGACAGACCCGTTTAAATCACTGTCCCTGAAAAACTGCACAAGTTCAGGTTTACACCTTCAGAACCGCTGCATGGGCGCAAAAGGCAGCTTCCTGTTTCCCCCGGAGAGCAATGACCTGAAGCGGATGCGCGTCTGCGTGCTTTACTGTCACCGTTGAACCCGAGGGAACTGTCACACTTTGGGTGGGTCAGGATTTGGAGTACCGAAACAAGATTAAAGTGGCTGTGAACAGGGCCAAGTATCAGCTAAGTCTGAACTTACCCAAACCCAAAAACATTATCACTTCCTGTCTGGCATTAGTGTTGTAAGGTCTTGATTCCAATGGAATGCACAGTCAGCATACAGTTTTAAAAGCAGATCTGAATGGAATGCAGCGTTCACTAAAAGGATTAATAAAAGATTTGACTTAAATGGCCGGACGACTTAGAGGAGAGGAAGAGAGCACACCGAAGGAACACACATAAATGCAAGTCCTCCAACACACACACGCACAACCCTGACTTCCTCCTGTTGTGTGTGTGTTTTGTCTAATCTCCGATCTAATCCTCTCACTGCAGCCAGACAGACAGACAGACAGACAGACAGGCCCACCCAGGTGAATGAGCCTGAAGTTAGGAAAGTTAAGTGTCTGTGTGTGTGTGCGTGTGTGTGTGTCGGTCCTTATGAGGTAGATGACACTGAACGGGTATGAGTGTGAAACGAGACCATAAAAACAAATAGAGCAGCACCAGCCTCTCGTGCTCGGCCTGTTTTCTGGGCGGGGCTGTTAGCGGGGCATTAATGTTCTGCCTTGTGGTATCGGTAATGTTCTGTGATGTGGTATCAGAGGTAGTGACAGCTCCAACACACAACTATTAGATTTAATTAGCCGCCAATAGCAGATATGCCTGAGATTGTAGGAGTGAAGTGCAGAAATAGTGACGACGGCTAATGACTCTGCTGGGACTGATGAGGGCGATTGGCTCGTCCGGATTCAAGCAGGTTTAGCCCTGACCCCAAACATAAAATAAAATAAAATCCACCAACACTGTTAAGAGCAACTTTGAAGATCAACAGCGACAAAAAATTAATCCACGCTCTCGCCATTTCCAGCAGACATCAACAGCTGAATTGCGTTTTAACTTTGACCGAGACATGCTGCAACTGTTCTATATAGGACATGTGACAAACAGCAAATCCTTATTCATGCCTTCCTAAGCCTGTCGCATATTAAGCTGCGCTTGCATTACGGCCGGTGGCAGGTAAAGTACAGTAAGCCTCACCGCGTCTGGCAGCAGCCGGAGACACACATGGAAAATTGTTTCCTTCCAAAATGAAAGATATCCTGAAAAAAAAAAAAAAGATTGTTAGCATGAGAGGAAAATGCATTAAGCAGGATGTCTTTAATTATCCTGACACCTTCTGGAACTCTGCGATGAGGCTACTGGAGGAATTTTGGCGTGCATCCAGCATTTAAAAAATATATATTGATATAAAGAGATTGTAGGGGAGCACAAGGAAAAGCCAAAGAGGACAATATTTATACATAAACGGCGAAGAAAAACTCACCTTTTTACACAAGTCGCTTTGGTTGGGCTGTTGTGATGCTAATCTCCCAAAAACAATACATTATTTTGACAATATGCCAACATATACGGATCTATAAATGACGACGATGGCGACGATCCATTCGTCTGGTGCGAAACGGCATTCCAGAGAGACGTTGCACGCCGTTGGAACTGACGCGACGTGAGGCTGATTGCAGGTGAAGAGGCCTCTTGGTATGCTGGGTAATTTACATGACATGATTACCGCGGCAACCGTGTCCTTTGTGTGTGCTGTCAGTGTTTGGGCATGAAAAACAGGGAGGGAGGGGGCAAAAAAAAAAAAGAAAAACATGGAGGGAACGGGGTTTAGTGCTAATATGGTGCTAAACATCTGTGAGTTTAATGGCACTTAAAAACTTAAAACAACTGGAGGGAGGGGAGGCATGATGGAAGGAAGAAAAGAGGGAGGATGGGAGGATGGGGGGACGGGGGGGGGGGGGGGACGAAGGATCTAAACACACGAATGGAAAACAGCAAAATAGGTGAGAGAAAGAAAATGAGGAATGTATTAAATGTTTGGGATGTCAAAACCTGATGATGTGTGTGTGTGTGTGTGTGTGCATGTGTAGGTGTGTGTGTGTGAAGGGGGCAGACAGGGCAAACAGGCTGCATGGTCCAACTTGCTGTTAAAGCACCTGAAAAAATAACCAAAGCCTGGTACGATAGCATCTACATTGACTGCCCTTCTGTGTGTGCGTGTGTGTGTGTGTGTGTGCGTGTGTGTGTGTGTGTGTGTGTGTGCGCGTGTGTGTGTGTGTGTGTGCGCGTGTGTGTGTGCGTGTGTCTTCAGACTTCTGGCTGGTGTGAGGTTCCTGTTTTCTTACGTTTCATCTCAAAGGATCGCCTCACCCAGTCTGGACCGCCTCGCTCCCATCGTGCTGCTTCCATCCAGACTGTTTTGATGATTTTATCCGAGATCAGACGGAAGCGCAGGGAAAACCAACCAGGAAGCTCGGCGCCTCCGTTACGTCGTCATCGGCGATTCTTCTCTTTGTCGGAAGCGACTTTCCTCTCGATGCTGTAATGAGATAAATGATGCTAAGAGTATCCATAACACAGCCTTAACATTCTAACTGTTCCACTTCACCTTCACAAATGTCAGATTCTGTCTCAGAAACAGGAACACGAGACGGAATTTAAGGAAGTGATGAAACTGAAAAGGCTGAACAAATATGACTTTGGAGAGACGGATGTATTCACACCTTTTTAGCAACCGGCTGTAATTCATTTGGACTAGATTTATCCTTGATTGTTCCAGATTAACAGGCTTCTTCCATATTTGCTAAACATCTATAAAATAACCAGGATCTGGTCCCAGACATCTTTATAATTATTAATATCCCACATGTTAATTCCTGCAGGTGCAGACGATGCATGACTGCACAAAGCACACTCCTGAAGCGCATCATTTAGTGAGATCTCAATGTTTAAGAAAACACGGCTGCACCTCCCATTGCTCCGCTCTGACTTCACCTCTCGCTCTTTCTCCCTCCCTTCCTGGCAGAGGTGGATTAACAGAGTTCTGCTCCGTTTACCTCCACCTGTCAGCGCTGCGAGAACTAGTGTGTGTGTGTGTGTGTGTGCTCTGTGCAGTCATGAGAAGCTACCGCTAAGACCCTGCATCATAGGTCCTGAGGAGGTGACAGCTAAACAGTCCCACCCAGAAGACACACACACGCACACACACACACATGCACACACACACACACACACACACACACACACACAGTTATGCTTTTAAACTGTTAAGCCAAGTAAATGCTTTGGGTATCAAGTACCATTAACAGCGATGCACTTAGAATATGAAAACCTTTCCACTTCCAGCAGAGAGAGAGAGCGAGAGAGAGAGAGCGAGAGAGCGAGAGAGCGAGAGAGACTGACTTGTTGTGTGGTCCCATATGATGTGACCGAGCTGCACCTCCATCCATGCCTCACTGCCATCCTTCCTCCTCCCTTCAGGAGTCAGAGCCTGCTCCGGCCTGTTAGCAGGAAGTGTCCTCTCTCTCTCACACCCACCCACACCCCCCCCCCACACACACACAAAACATCCACAGTCATCTGAATTCACCCCGAAATGAGTAAAAATACAGAGCATGAATCTAAAAGAGTTCAATATTAAGGCGAGTCTCAGCAGGTGGCGCTCTTCTGTCTGGTTAGCGCAGGCAGCATCACACTGCAATGCTTCATGTTGCTCTTATCAGCAACACAAATGAAAGGTCAGAGAAACCTCCGACGGCTGCTGAGGGTGGAACTGCCACTGAAAAGAAGCTCGTTGGAATCTGAGAAGCGCCGCTTCGCTGCAGAACTCGTGTCTTTGCTTTTGACTGTCTGTTTCTCATGCTTAAGAAAAGCGTTTAACGCAGCTTTAATATCAACCTCCTTTGGTGAAGTTAAAGAAACCACCAAAACGTTCGAATGCTAGAAACACGGTAAACGTTTCCCCCCGTGAAGGAAGCGACCGGTGGCCGGTTTAAGCACCTGAAGATGGAGAGAGAAACCGAGAAGATACAGAAAGAGAGAGAGCGAGAGAGAGAGAGAGGTAATTAGAATCCAGTGATTAATGTTCTAATGAGTTTATTCTCCAAGGGGATTAATGTGAATGCTAATAGCAGCTGTGCTAAAAACATCCCAAAAAACCCAAAACACAGGAGACAAAAACACAAGCGCAGGATTTACTGCTTCAGGGAAAGAAAAGCACCCGTTTGTTGTTGTTGTTGTTTTCAGACTCCATTCTGTTCGTTTTCCATCCGCTCGTGTGACCTTGGAACAACCTTAGCAACACCGCGGCAAGTTTATCTCATTAAGGCGGAGACAAAGAGGAGGGTAAACCCGAGGAAGGTTTTTATTGTTCAGCGCGCTTTCACGGGGGGAAATGCTACTTCTCGTCTAAAGTGACGAAGGCCCGAGTATTGATCGGCTCGTTCCAGCAGAGTCAGGTGAACCTGCCCCAAAGTCGCTTGTTATTCTGGTAAATTATAGTAGATTGGTGGGGTAAGGCAGGGGAGACGGGAGAGAGACAGAGGCGGGAGTCAGAAAGAGAGAGAGAGACGGATACGAAGAAAAAATATATATACTTGTAACAAATTGGGTTTTTTTTTTTTTTCAGGAGTGATACGGAGAGTGACATTTGGGTTGGCTTAGCTCTTTTCTGAAGGGAAAGGAGAGATTAAGACAATCCGCAGCGAACCACCTTCCCCACGCCGAGGTGCTTAGGGACCCAGGGAGCAAAGAGGATTGTGGGAGAGAGAGGGGGCTTCTGGGATAGCGTCACAGGGATCTGAGAGGGCATTAGCGGTAACGCACTATACCTGAGATAGACGCCGAGGCGACCACACCACCGGCCCCGGACCCCATTGTTGACTGGCTTAGTGGTTCTGTCTAACACACACACACACACACACACACACACACACTCACACACCTCTGGTGGTTTCTTTGTAGTTTTGTAACGACTGTTGCTAAAATAGCACAAAAAGACTGTTTAGAAAATGGGTCAGTAATCGAATGAAACCAGAAAAGCAACACTTTAGTTTATAAACGGGACCTAAACATTTATTAATGATTTGATAATGACTATAATGTAGAAGGAGTGATCTGTAAGCGCTTATTAATGCACTATGGGATGGATGAAAGCTTTAATGAGTCTCTTTGAACAGCCACACAGCAATAACACATCACAGCTGGCTACGCCGCCACAAAATACAGCTTCCTTTTCATTTACTTCATCATAAAGGTCATTATATAGGAACTCCCGATATAATTAATAGAAATAGCAAACGTGTGGTTGCCTTTATTATTAGTTTAAAGCCTTAAAGTCACACCTAACTTCTAAGAGGTTAATTTCTGTGACTGATTGGCAGACAAAAAGACAAAAAACCTCGAGTCAATTGTTGCACTCATAAACTTCTCTTCAACTTTTAAGCTGAAATGAATCCGCTAGCTGGCCTGGACCAGCATGCACGCTGTTCAGTCTTCTCTGGGGTGGGGGGTGATGGATGGTGTTGAAGGAGGTGGGGAGACCTCAGTAAGTATATGCAACGTTATCCTGCAAGCCCGTGAGGAGGGCAGCAGAACTCCTGCTGTCTTAATCTTTAACTAACTGGACGGCGACCTTCAAACGATGCGCTCGGACCACGTTAGATAAAGTCTTTGTTATTACGCTCTGTGGAATGTGGCGACGTCTCAAAGTTGCACGTCGGGCTGCTAAACTAGCGTAAATGTGCAGTTAATTCCACCAACTTTGAGTATCTGTGTGTGCAAACGTAAAACTGTCACGCTGCATCCCCGGCGCTGTGTAATCATGTTGGATTTGCCTGCAAATCTTACACAAACTGTTGACTCGGTAGTTTAGTATTGAGTTTATTTATTTATTACGCTGATATTTTTATTTTGTTGCACCGCCACCTTGTCGGAGCGCAGCGCTAAATCTGATCTGGGTTGTGCTGGCTTGTACCTTCGCCTGAGACATTGAGGAATTAAGGAGGAGATTAAGGTGTGCGAGGTAATCTATGAGGATGAGTTGATCTGTAAGGTTGGAAAAGGAATAAGCGTGTGTGTGTGTGTGTGTGTGTGTGTGTGTGTGTCTGATTTCACACTCCGACTGTACATACATGCACACAGATGCTCACCTTCCATTCACAGGGTGATCCGTCCGTTAGGATGAGTTGTCACTCTCTTTGTTAGGAAAGTGATTTATGTGAGCATTGTACAGTCTAATTGATGCGTGTGTGTGTGTGTGTGTGTGTGTCTGCTCGCTCACAGCCTCAGGGTAGAGCAGCACGGCAGCTGCAAGAGGCCTCAAAGCGCTCCACCCTTTACCCGCCGCCACATCTTCTTGCATCCTCTCGTCGGCTCGTCAGGGTGATGGAGGCGTCTGGGATCAGCTGTTTGATGTCCAGCCGCTCCATGACGGACTACGGAGGCGTCTGGGATCAGCTGTTTGATGTCCAGCCGCTCCATGACGGACTATGGAGGCGTCATAGTGAGACGAGCTTGTCCCTGATGGACACCACTGCATTGTGGGCCTGAGATGATCCGGATCACCGGCAGGATGCTCAGGATTGTTCCGTTTGTGTATTCCTGCCGGCGCCTCACATCCCAGCAGACTCCTTCGGTGCGTTTCTGTTATTTACACGCTGATATATTAACTCTTGCACGGCTGTAACAGGTGGGACCCAAACCGGGCCCTGAAAGGCAGGATGATGGATTGTTGTTGGACCCGGCTGATGCCAACGTCCCAGTCAGAAGGAGACGCGGCTGAAACAGACGGTCCCCTCCCCTTTATTTGTGTGTGTGTGCGTGTGCGTGTGCGTGTGTGCGTGTGCGTATTGTCACACCGCCTTGGCAGCGTTGGCACAACCATCTGTCTGATCATGGAGGTGTGTGTGTCTGTGCCTGGTGTAAGTGAATTACTGCTGGCACTGACAGTAAAACACACAGACACACACACACACACACACACGCTTGGATACGAAATGTGTGTGTAATTCTTTTTCCATTTTTAACATTGTGTTAAATCATAATTTCCGCATATGAACACGGGTGCGCTTGTGTTTCCACGTGTGCGTGCATCTCAGCCTTGTGTGAACAATATTCCCTCTGAGGAGGACACAGTGTGTGTGTGTGTGTGTGTGTGTGTGTGTGTGTCATACAGCGCTCTGCTCACGACGCTGGGCGTAGCATTACTTTCTGACTCCACATGTCTTTGTTTCTAGTCAGGACATTGTGGCTAATGATTGGCCAATGAACAGCGTCCCATTGGTCCATTTTCTACATTACTTCTGGGCAGGGCCGATCACGTAGTGATGTTTGTCCGACGAACATTAACTAGCCACTAGGACGGGGGACAGCCAATGGGGATGACAGAAATGTAGAGTTCATTTTATGTAAGCAGGAGGCGGAGTTTTTAAGAAACAATTGAATGTCCCACAAACTGATGGAAAAGCAACTTTATTTTTTCATGAAATCCAAATAGGTATTTGAATAGAAGGCAGTTCAGTCCCCGAGAGGAGACCTCGACATGAAACGTCCTCATCGACCCGGCTATGATGTGTTTCACAGAGAATATTTCAGCTGAGAAAGACAGGAATGCTACTGCAGGAATGCCGGAGTGGAACAGGAATGTTTTCATCAGTTTTGCAAAATATATATATTTTTTGTTCTGATTATATTTGACTTCAGAAGGTGTCAGAACCGTTTCTTTCTTCTGTTCTTTTGGGCACAAATCACCAAACAACTAAGCATCGTTTCATCATGACGGGCGTGTCGTATCAGCAGCGAGTAGGTTGTGGGTTCGAATCCAATATTTTCATGGAAAATCTGCCGGTTGTAATAAACAAGATGCACCAAAATGTGTCTTCGTGCTGAATGTGATTTAATACATTCTCTGTTGAATGCTGCATTTTGCATAGGAATGATCCGATGTCTGGTGTTTAACGCTGCACTGTAAGCTGACAGCTCGCTTCACATGGACGAGACTTTTCCTTCTTTTCATCTGTCACTCTTTCATCTGTTCCCTTCCTCCTCTCCCCCTGATTGAGACACACGGAGAGAAACGACTGAGCAGTCAGAGCAAGAGTATCTGCTGAAATCACGCTTGTCTGTCTGCAGCCTGAGACCCTGTGTGTGTGTGTGTGTGTGTTTTATCCCTAAAGATTAATTCTATTCTACAACAGTAATAAATATGTTTTAGAGTTCAGCTGTGTCGTGAGGATTCTGTTTTTGCCCACGTTGGTCCGACTAATAGATCATAAAGTTCTGAAGATATTTTTGTAAAACTTTATGCAGAATTGGATTGTTGAATCTTGAGGTGGATTCTGGATTCATATTTGTTAACATTGCAGGTCAGGGCCTGGTGCTCTAGTGCGACATCTAGTGGCAGTAAATATCATTAAAGAACCCCATTGACAGGAAATCAGAGACATTAAAGTTCAGTCAAAATGCAGCTGAAACTATTCTGGTTCGTTTAGATATTTAAATTACTAAATGTTACTGAGCTGCTTCCTGAATAAATCAAACGTCCGTGGGACTGTTGCTCCAGGTCCAGTGACGAACAGCTGTTCTCCTTTTACTTTTTATATCTATATCTGTACACCTAAAGTCTCCACTTCAGCCATGCAGATGTAATCAAACATGTGATTCTGAGCGTCTTTGTCCTCCCCTCTATTCATTTCACCTCCGTATCCATTGCTCCCTCGCTCCTCGTCTCTTCCTACCTGCCAGCTGCCACTCAGGGCCTCCTGCCTCTTACAGTTGCCCCTCAGACAAAAGAAGGGATAGAAGTAGAAAAAAAAAGGAAACAAATGACAGCCACACTTTGTTCTCCGTCCCACTCTGTCTCCCAAACCGTTACAGACTGGTCCTCTCTCTTCTCTGTTTTATCCCTGAGGGAGCGTTCATCGTCTCTGGTGTCCCAGTCTGGTTTAACGGTCGCTCAGACCGTCTTGTCTGCACAACTACAATGGGCCTCTCTAAGATGGGGCAGAACACCGGACTCATTTAAGGCCTCGCAGGGTTTATTTTAAAAATGTTTGATCTATTACAGGGTCAAGTATGGCCAGCCAGCACCATACTTATCATATATCAAAGGATATATCAAAGCATATATTTCAGCTGGCAAGAAGGACTCGATTCAGAACTCAACCTGGAGTAAAGACACAAAAAAGTGTCTAACTGCAGCATAAATAATTGCCGCACGGAGCCCAGGATTCACTCCCTCCCTACACTGTAAAATATTAAACACATCCTGATGTTTCCTCGCGCGATTCACAAAATCCGCCCCTTTTTTTATAGCATCTCAAAATCACATCCAACTTTTTCTCAGAAGAAAAATTACAGGAAATGCAGTGTTTCATAAATATACATTAAAGAAAATCTTGAAGAAAGTTTCCTTAGCAACTTTAAGACTTCTTCTTTTTTCCCCAATGCAACAAGCGTTGTTGAACCGTGGCCGGTCTGACATTAGAAACAAAGCACAGCAAGGACTCTCTGATAGGCTACTGTTAGTCTTTGTCTGGAAGGCCGTTATACCCTTTAAGGCTGTAGAAGAATTGATGACGTCTATTTGGGTGAACGGAATTTGAAAGCTTTTTCCGCATTTGGAAAATATCCTTGACTTCTTTCAATCATGGCTGTAGTTAGTATATTATAAAAAAAAATAAAAAACACACATTTAATATAATTCTCTGTCAGCGGTTCGCCTGGCTCGCACAATGGGACTTAAACTTATCCTCATGTCGCCCAAGGCTGCGAGATATTTGTATGCTCATGCAGACAATAGAGAGGTCATCGTCTGTCTGTCTGTCTGTCTCTGCCCTCAGCAATGTTAATAATACAGAAGGAGCTAATTTTGAATTTGACACCGGGGATCGAAGGCCTTCATCTTTACAAAGTACCGCCTTCATCAATTATTGAACGAGCAAATCCAATATGTGAAGGCAGGTCACAGCGACGGACCGACGCGGGGACGGAATGAGAGATGGACTGATGTGGAAAATGTGAGCTAAAGAGGGAATCCTGGAGCGGAGAGTTGGACTGAGGTGATTTAGAGGCGTGGCTGGTGACTCTGAGCCTCCAATCAGGTGCGGTTCCTCCATTGCTGAAGAAGACCATGCAAACAGATCTTCAGTGGCTTCAGTTTGGCTTCAGTTTCTCAGACTGCCAAACCTGAAGCTACGAACGGAAGTTCAATCGATGCATCGTGCACCACTTTCACTGACATTTAAATGAAAGACTGATCTGTAAAGAGTTATATGCAAGTCCTCCTCGGCCCTTTTCCCCTTGAGGCAGGTCCGGGATCGGTTCGGAGCCAGCGCCTCATTTGGATCCAGTTCTTTGCACTTCCGCATGCAAAGAACGGGCTGTCGTCCAGGAAAACGCGGTGCCAGACTGGAACCAAAGCCTCGCCGGTCCAGAAACAAGAACCGGCTATGTCGGAGGCGGAACGAGGCCTTGTCTTAACTGGCGGGTATTTTTTAAAACAGAGATGGCATTAGTGTTGGAGACAGTGGACACTAATGTTAAGAACCAACGGACTGCTGAGGAGATGAATTACACGGAACGTCAAGGACAAGGCCAGCCTTTGAGGAACGCCGGCATGAGATGATGATGTCGTCGTGCTCAGCAGATCAGCATCAAAGCCAAAAAGCAAGAAAGGAATATTGGGATGTTCTCTCCTAGGATCAGACACATCTCCAACTCCTGCCACCAGCCCGGAGGAGCCAGACAGCCTCTGGAAAACCAAATCAGTTCTTTGAACCAGCTCCAAACCGACTCGTCCGGTGCTTGAGTCCGTTCATACTATTATACTTTAATACTTTAAAAGTATGTAGCAATTATATACGCAATTTATTGTAACTGTGCAAACAAACAAACAAAAACACCACCGGGTAGCTAACCCCCCCCCCAAGAATGAGTTGTGAAAGACTCCAACTCAGGAAGGGGGGGTGGCGAACGTGATCTGCATGGGACTGGTGCGTGAGTATGATGTGGTGTGAGGATTACTGATGCTAATACCAGGTGTTAGAGAGCAACACACACACGCACGCACACACACACACACATCACAGCCCGTCTCCAAGCACCTCAGCTCTCCATCAGCACACAGGTGAGGCAAACACAACGCCCACGCACAACTGTGTGACTCACCGCGCACAAGCACACACGCACACACGCACACACGCACACACGCACACACGCACACAAGCACAGGTGTGCGTGAGCACGCGCAACCGCGAGCACACGCTTTGAGAGAGGGAAGCATCTATACATCATTTCCAGTGCGCGCGCGCACACACACACACACACACACACACAGAGCTGGCTGGCTGCCTAAGCTGCTAATTACAGCTGTGTGTGTGTGAACTCTCACTCTCGCCGACTGAACAACCTGATATTAAACAGCAAAGAGAGACGACCTCAGGCTAGTCTCCCCATAATCCATATTTAATGGCTTATTATGGTAAGGCTTGTGGTTGTGTTGTCATTAATGCCGATTAAAGGGATATTTACACACAAAAAACTGTTCCGTAACGAGCCTCTGTTTGTGTGTTTACCCTTTTCAAAGTAATATGGAGTAAAAAAGTACATTTAATTCAAGATGACCGACAAAGTGCAGCAGATCCATCGATCCTCCAGGAAACCAGATTTAATTCTTGAATTAGGGCGCAAATGATTCAATTCAAAATGTATTCATAGAAATTCATGTGAGTCTTAAAGGCAGACGAGTAATTGTGTCAGAAAGCCTAATTAGGGAGCTCTTTTCATTTTACGAGCAGAAAGTAGATCATTTAACTTTTTTCAACCTCGTTTTAAATCCCTACTAGTGATTTTGCTGTTAATATCATGATATTCAAACATATAAATAAATATTATACTCTATTCTATTATTTTCGTCTTACATCTGAGTAACTTAGATCCTCTCTAAACTCTCAGGCTATTATTCAGTCAGATGCTGCATTAGTCGTGATTCTGTTGACCTCTGACCTCCGGTGAGAGAACGAGCTTTTATGAAGGTTCGTCGGAAGATGAGGATGAAAACAGATCAAAGTGCACAAAGTAAATGTGGTGCACATTGCTACTGTGTGACTGTACTTGTACTCTAACATTCTATCTAATAAATATATTCATCATCATCAGGGTTGTCTTTGAAACCGGGACACAATAGCTACTTGTGGCGGTTTTGACAGCGCGGTGCTCAGAAAACGTTTTTAATGTTCGACTTACGCTAAATGTTCGCCACAATTTAGGCCTCTTTGAAGGTGAGCGCGTCAACCAGCATTAAGCTGACAGCGCTTTAAAACAAATTGTACATCTGTGATCATGGTGCTTCCATGGCAACTAAAAAACATTTGTCCTAGCAAAGATACCGAGCTCTAGCAAAACAAAAGTGAAAAACAACCTCTCTTTCGCCGAGGAAGCGGGAAATCAGGCTAATTTAATTTGCTGAAATGATCATCTATTCTGATTTTCATTCTGAAAGTTACAAAATATAAATCTAATTTTTCCTTTTAGAAAAATTAAATCTTCTAAATTAGATTGATCAGGCTGGGTAATATCATAATATCAATGTAATATTTTCTGAAGGCTCAGAAGGGACTAAACATCGCCATGGAGACCAGTGTTTACGTCCCGTATGAAAGCAAACGCACGTCAGATGCGCCGCTTGCATTTGAACTCTGCTGGCTCTTGACCTTCATGGACACAAAGAATATGGAAGTTAAACGGAATGAGAAAGCCGGACCTCTTCACGTCTCTGGGAATGAGACCAAATTGTAGCGGAGCGGCAGAGATCACTTCCACTTCCCTTTTTTTGTGCACTTTTTAATCTTTGCAGCAAAAGTTCTGAAGCTAAAAACCACACAACTGGTCAAACGTTGTGTGAGTCCTGATCCGTCCGCTCACCGACAAATGCCCGTTTTATTTCTGGCAATGAAACTGACCTTTTCCCATAAAGCAAAGGTCAAAGCAAGCACGTGAAAACCTTAATGCCAGCTGTTTAAGGAATTACCGGTAACTAGGTTAGAAATCTAATATTGCACTATTAATAGTGGCTCTTAAAATATCCTCTTTTTTTGTACGTTTTCTGGAAAATCATTAAAGAGAGAAGAATCCAATGTTAACAACTTTAGCATGTAATGCATTAGCTAGAATTCCTGTCCCTGCTGGCTGCAGTTATGAATGTTGCTTTTTAAGTCCTTTAAAGATAAGGTTTTATTGTCTGTTGTTGGAGATTGAGAAATTACTGCAGAACCCCCCCCCCCCCCCCCCATTAATGAATGTCTCATGTGGTGACACTAATGTCTTGTCCGACGCTTCCTGTGGACAAATACTCTATTCCACTGAGAGAATCAATACTGACCAAACATGAGCTTTCAAATACAGAATTCGCCTTGTGATCTTTGTAAATGCGTCTTCAGTCAGGTGTCGAAGGAAAAAAAGGACTTTCAAATGACTCAAATCTAATTGCAAATGTTTGGAATGAACAGGATCTTTGACTCTAACACGTATTCAAAGCATCCGTTTGAAATCCCATGTCTTCCCCGATAGAGACGGGAACAGTGAGGAATAACAAAGTGCTCCAGTGATGAAGGCGGATGTCCTGACGCTGCAGCCTGTGTGTGTGTGCAAGCATGCATGTCACCCAATTATGCCAGGTTAGTGTGTTTACATGCAAGTGTGTGTCCGCATGTGGGCATGTGTGTGTGTGTGTGTGTGTGGCCACAATGAACGAGTTGGAGGTGTTGACAGAGGAGGAAGGTAACAGTTTCAGACGCTGATGGCTCTGACTGATACGATATTATAACGACCGGACTGAAAGCGCCGCACAATGAAGCTCTTTTCCTTATAATCTGTGTCCCTGAACGCCACACAAAAGTTTAATCAAAGTCAAAGTGTCAGTGCTGACATTCGAGACGTCGGACTTTGTAGGGATTTCCTCAAACATTTTTAGGAATACTCAGGTGAGACATGTGATACTGACGTTTAACCCGCTGCTCCCGGTACTTCTGCTTTACTGCTGTTTAATTTAAATCTTTTTATTCTACAGTATGCTGCAGCCACCGGTATTCCTCCCCAACGTTCGACATCGATGCTGTGAAATAATCAACGAGGCTCGGATCAGCGTCGTTCTAAACTCTGTCCCACAGCAAGTACAAAACATGTCAGGAATGTTCCAACTTCGGAAAAGTGGAACCTGCCAATTAAGGACTGAACCTTTTGTGTCATGCCTGGACCAGCTGCAGTCGTGTGTGTGTGTGTGTGTGTGTGCGTGCGCACGTGCACGCATAAGGAAGTGATGGGGATGAAGCTCTGTCAGCAGGCAGGATTAAACCTGGTGCAGCTCCAACAAGAAGAACATTTTCAGTACATCTCATCAAAAAACCCCAGCACACACACACACACACACACACACACACACACACACACACACACAACCATCGTGTGCTATTTCACACTCTGTATGAGCAAATCAGTGCTCATACTGGATGAAACACACGTGTGTGTGTGTGTGTGTGTGTTAAACCTCCTCCAAGCAGCAGGGTTTTAGCGAGTGCATTTAGAGATCAGAGGTTTCTCATGGTGATAATGCTGAACACTCCACTCCCTCACTCCCTCCCAACCAAAGCAAATACACCTGAAAACACTCGCACAGGTGTGTGTAGGTGTGTGTGTGTGTGTGTGTGTGCAATAGCGGGGGAAGGGGAGGTGATGGTGTGTGGAGGGGAGGGTGAAAACACAAGCACTTGCTCTCATATACAAACACAAACACAGGCAAGCTCGCTTTCATATCTCATATTCTTATAGACACACACGCACGCACGCGCACGCACACGCACACGCACACGCACACGCACGCACGCACACACACATACACACACACACACACACACACACACACACACATTGATCCAGGGCTCGCAGGCAGAGGATTACAGCTCTGTGGTGCAGCTTAGCTACTCTGTGAAATGTGAGCAGGCCTTAGATTGAACTTTCAGACTAATTCAATAATTACAGCTGTTATCTGCAAAAAGACCAGAGACCTGTCTGTCTGCCCGTATACCTGTCTGTCTGACAACTTATCTGTAGTTTCTGTCTACCTATCTCTATGCCTGTCAATCATATGGCTGTATGCCACACTGCACTGCACCTGTCTCACTGCGCTACGTACGACTAGCGGCCTGACTATCTGCTCGATTTCTTTACCCGTCTTACCTTTCCTGACCTGTCTGTCTTTTTATCCATGCAACCACAAATCATCTCACCTGTCCACCTTCCGCTCTCTCTCTCTCTCTCTCTCTGTATGTGTGTGACCTGGTAATTAGCAGGTCACACAGGGTTTAGTAGCTGGCTACTAGAAACATCATAGGTGTTGTGTAGTTGCCGTGGAAACATAATATGTAGAGCCGTATGCCCCTCCTCCTGGATGCCTCACCTGCGTTCATTCTTTGGCAGAGTTTGCACGAGGATTTCTGGCTGACAAGGTTCAGGTGACATTTACGAATGACTTCTAGGGTTCCCTAAGGTAATGAGCGTTAGCCCTTTCAGCGCTAACGCTAGTTTACGTTCACGTCTACCTCGGGCTACATGCAGATTAAATATTGAGTACCAATCCTAATGAGGAGTAAACTTTAAAGTGGAGCTCCACCTCTATATGCAAATGATTCAGAAACATGGAGTTCATTTGCTTGCAAATTAAATTGGAAAAAAAAAAGTAAGATTAATTAAAATTGAATTAACTTGCATATTAATTCTGCTGGCTCTTATTTTGAATTGATTTTGTTTAATTATTTCACACTTGCACATTTGGGCAATCAGTCGATGATGTAATCCCAGGAGATTTACAGCCACTGCGTTAAACTGCGCTGCCTTTACAGTCTTATAGCCCAAGAGAAAAGAAGTCCGTTTATTATTGCTACCTTAGAATTCTTTATATTACGTATGAATGTGCTCATGAATTAATATGGTGTGTGAGTGTGTGTGTGTGTGTATGCATTGCCTTTGTGTTTTACGTTACGTTCAGTTGTATTTGCATATCTGTGTGTGTTCGTATGGAATCAGATGAGCGCATTGTAGCTCTATCAATGCTAATCATGCAGCCCCCTTTTGGCAGCCGTGTGTAACCTACTAAAACCCAAACAAGAGATAACACACACACACACACCCCCACACACACACACACAGGAGATGCAGGGGTATTGTGGAACTTGAACCTTCATGTCTCTTGCAGCCAGGTGATCTCATGTTTTGATCAGAGAGAGAGAGAGAGACAGAGACAGTGAGAGAAAGAGAGAGAGAGAGAGAGAGAGAGAGAGAGAGAGGCTGTCATCTGATATCTGTTCTTGCTGCTATTGACAAACCTTCATAAACATTTGGTTGAGCCTCTTGTTGTCTAAGTTATTGTTTTTTTTTTAACATTAATTACTTTTATCTGACATCATGGTGGGACCTCTTCTCCACTTGGACTGCAGGTTTGGATTTACTTCCTTTTTCCTGTTACTCCTGTCCAGGTGGGACGAGTCACGCCTTCATCATCCTCACCATCACATGACGTTAAACCCAGCCTAGCATCGCTCTGCCTGATCAACCTGAGCAAATAAGGGCTTATCAGCGGGCGCCTCAGGGCAGGCCTTTAAACATTCTGCAGTAACAATAACCCCCGTAATAGGGAAAAGATTTCCAAATGAGCTGCAAGTTAGTGAGAAAAAACTCAATTATTTACGTTCCTAAAGGACAAAGCATCCGGCGCCACGCTGGATCAGTGATGAATCGCGTGTTTCTTACATAACGCCATCCCTCTACCCCCACACAGACACATCGTGACCACCATTAGCCCCCTCAACCTCTCACATTCCAGGGTAACCTTTGACCTCGGACCTTAGGCTGTAAACAGGTGGAATCACGGGAGGTGGCAGTGGCAGGATGGAGGCTATTATTTGTTCTAATTGGAGGCCTGGATGCTTAATTTTTTTTAGCAATTTTAAGCATGCTGTGGGGTATTTTAAGACTTCTACTTCAGAAGTTTGATTTTTGTTCCCCCCCCCCCCCCCCCGAAAATGCTGATCGATACAAGCCAACACATGCATCTGCATTTTCCATGGAAGAAATTCCAGATTATGCAAAAGTTACATAAATTAGAGCACTTAAGACCTTATTTTCCAAAAATGAGAGCGTTCTGATGATTATTTCATGGGGCTGGCTTTAAAGGGTTAATAATGGCGAGGGGAGCGGGGCGAGGGGAGAGGGGCGAGTGGGACGAAGACAGAGGCAGGGCAGGAGGGATGGAGGGCAGTCACCTGTGGTGTGGGAATGGAGCAGAGCTCTTCACAGGGGTGGGTGGTTTCTCTTGCTCCCCACTCCACTTACCTCATCACCCTTTTCACCTCCTCCTCCTTCAGACACAATCTTGTGTGTGTGTGTGTGTGTGGGGGGGGGGGGGGGTGACACTGGTGTGTGGGGACGAAGTGACAGAAAAGACAGATCCGGATGGATGAGTGATTCAACAGTGAAGCGGTTAGACAAAGCAGACTGTGAGTTTTAAATGAATGCATTCACAGCGCCCTGCAGAAATACTGATTCATGTCAGGCTGCTTGTTGAGTTTACTTTCTTTATTGAAGACAACCCAAACGCACTAAAATACCAGGATTATGCTTCCACAATTGATCCCGTCACCTTTTCAAATGAGCGGCTGAATTATTGGAAGCAACTACAAGCATTAAATGTTTTACTATAAAATGAAATTCTTGCGTGTTTTTTCACCTAAATTAGTGTTTTGCAGAAGTTGACACGCATGTGAGTTCCCGTGTGTTCATGTATGTGTGTTTGTGTGTGCGTGTGTGTGTGTTGCCCACACAGGCAGCTGCTTCCAGATGACCCGCCCCCAGCGGCGAGCTGTCACCGGACATCTGCATCTCAAACACACTCATATGTGCTTGTGTGTGTACATGTGAGTGTGGTGGCCTATTTTCTGCTTGGATGGGATTCTGTCACAAGTATGTGAATATATCAGCCACACACTCACGACCCCTGAGTGTGTGTGTGTGTGTGTGTGTGTGTGTGTGTGTGTGACATGTTGATGGTAAGAGAAGTGGTCGTGGTGGTCAGTGCCGCCCGTGGCGTCTTGTCAGGAGACGGAAAAATGTTTAAAGCCGCACTTTCAATGGAATAAAAAAAAGTCTTAATTGACAAGAAAACCGGAAAATAGATGTCAGAATTAAATTAGTGGCGAGAGAAAAGCAACTTTAAGTGGATATGGAATGAAATAATTTCAAATAAATAGAGAAAACATAAACGCGTGAAGCACTTTTCCTCTCGTCTCGTCATTCGGTAAATATAAAGTTGCTCTCGGGAGAATTTTTCAGGTGAAAGTGTGAAAGTCCTTGTTTTTGTAAAGTTTGGGTTGTTTCTTTATTTTTGATGGTTCTTCAGTTCTGGTTTGGAGTTGAAGCCTCTATTGAGGGTCCAAGAAAGATGCTCACATTGATGTGTAAAACCCCGCCAGCTGAAAGTCTGACAGGAAGTGGGAACATTTCCAGACGTCCAACTCTTTCTGCTCCGCAAGCGAGGTTCCTGGCGATCTCCTCTAATCTGTTGAAACAATGTGCTGAAGTGTGTGTGTGTGTGTGTGTTTGTGTGACTGGGGTAAGGTAGGGTGGGGTCCCGCCCCACTGTGATTGGGGTCGAAGGTCGCCAGGGAACCAGGGAGCTGTCATGCTCCATTACATTGTGTTGTGGGACAGAACTAAACCCAGAGTTTTAGCCCAGTTAACGGAAACATTCTACACTCATCTGGATTGTCGTGTGTTACGCATGACCAGACACAGACACACACATTTACATACTGTAGTGGGAGCGCTCAGCATCAGTGGTTCCCTCCAATCAGTGGAGCTGGAGGTTCTCTAGCTCCAGCCGGCCTCGACCCAATATCCTTCCCCTGACGACGACCGCTGAAGAATGTCGATTCGTAAAGGTTGTGATGCGTTTTTCCTTTCTATTCTGAGGCAACTTTCCAGCATCCACGCACGTACCGCGTCCCTGACGGGGACGGCTCTCAGCTGTCCACAGACTATTCATCACTGCAGCTGACGCGCTAACCAAACGTCTGCTCGCTCTGCAGAGAGAGAGAGAGAGAGACCTGATGACGGAGCGCTCGGGCGACTCGGCCAGCAGGTGTGTGTGTTTGTGGAGAAAGACCTGCAGATGATTAGGGAGCATTTGCAGTGATGGCCGCCTCTAATGTTAACGTACTAATAGCATCCGGTTCATTTTCATGTACACAGACGTTATAAAGTTTCTCCTCCTGTCAGGACCTTGTG
Source organism: Brachionichthys hirsutus (assembly GCF_040956055.1). Taxonomy (NCBI): domain Eukaryota; kingdom Metazoa; phylum Chordata; class Actinopteri; order Lophiiformes; family Brachionichthyidae; genus Brachionichthys; species Brachionichthys hirsutus. The sequence goes on from NC_090905.1 coordinate 1,484,104, forward strand.
TGTATAAATGTAACCAGAGATAGAACAGGCCTCCTTCCTGAACGCTAACGTTGCTTCACTTGCAACATCCACGCAGCTTCGTCCCCTTGAACAACATTACGCTGTTGAGAAACTTCTGCTGGCCGATAAGGCGACACAAAGGTGAGCTGTGAGGACTTCCTTCAGGCCTGTGTGAACTGGGTGGCGATGGTGCAAGGTGCTCCTAAGCAAGCAGCTCGTGTTTGGTCCCAGTCTAGTGGAAAAAACCTGCCCAACCTGTCCAGCACCCACCCTGTGTGTGTGTGTGTGTGCATGTGTGTGTGTGTGTGTGTGTGGGCTACGAACCTCACTGGGTGCTTTCGGAAAAACATCCGAACATTCATCAAAACAGCAAAACACAGATGAAGATAAGACCGGCGTGTTTTTCTGTTTTTGACAGTGTGTTTCAAAGACAGCGGCTGCGTGTGTAAATGTGTGTGTGTGTGTGAGAGAGAGAGAGAGAGAGAGAGAAAAAGAGAGAGAGAGAGGAGCAGGCTACAACTAGTTTTAAAGCCATGCACTGCCATCAAGTAAAATGTGATTGGCGCGTTCCTGGAGGAGATAAGGACCGTCTCTCAGTGCCGTGTTGTTGTGTGCAGTCGCTGCTCCAGGCCTCTGGTTTCCCCCTGAAGTCCGATAACACACATTAGAGGCCGCTGAGGCCGCAGCTCCTTGACGAGCAGCGTAGGTGGGCAACGCATCCTGGAAGCGAGAGACAAAATCAGGCTGCACAGCCTTAAAACAAAGCAACAAAGTTCACTGTTCATATCTTGATTTGTCATGCAAGACTGCATCGCTGGGGGTCGTCATGGCGACGGGATGCAGCTAAGTTAACACAACAAGCACGAATGGGATTTTAAACGTCCACATGAAGCCTTCTGCTCTTTTCATTTAAACTTATAAGTGTTAAATTGTTTGATGAGGGCTGGGCGCCGGACTGTAAAGTGTTTACGTTTTTCTCCGAGGCTTTCGTCTCTCCCTCTCGGGGAACGTTTTTAATATGTTACACATTAACTCTGCGGATGGTGTCGGCGGCGAAGGACCGACGTGATCGCGGCGGAGGCGTGTAATTGTGCCGTCGCTCGAATCGGCGGTTTGTTTTTCCAAGCCGGGAGATTACTGGAGGTGATAAGACAAACCTCTAAATATAAAGTTGTGGCATCATTAAAAGCATGTAAATATTCCCCTCCAATCCCTTTACTCTAATCCTCAGCATGACCATTGAAACCATTCATTAGAAAATCATCAGCTTTGCAAAATCCCAGGATTTTTGACTTCATGCGTGTGTGTGTGCGTGTGTGTGTGTGGCACCTTGTGCGTGTGTGTGCGTGTGGTATGTGTGGCACCTTGTGCGTGTGCTTTATGCAGCATTGCTGCATTTATGCATTCGTTTCCATCTGTGCTGCTATTTATGCAAACGGCTGCAGCATTTTAATGAAGGTATAACTGACGACTTTCGGTCTAATCCAGAGTTAGGATGGCAGACATTTTTTCTGGCCCATTTAACAAGTTGGTGACTCGCATTTAAAACCTTGTTAACACGGTGCGAAACTAAAACCATATAGAAGTAAAGTTGTGCTTTTGTGCATCGAAATCTTATTTTGTTGCTTTTAGGAACCACGAAAGCCACAAGAAGAGTGTGATTCCAGATGTCAGGTCTGACATGACGTTTGCCATAAAAATAAATGCATTATAATTGTTTAAAATACTGACAAAATTAACCCTATAGCCCTCAGCTGGGGTCTGCTTTTTTATTTATTTTTAGTTAATATTTATTGTACCAGGTAAGATCAACTGAGAACAAATTCTCATTTACAATGAGGACCTGCTCAGGGGTTTCATCCTGTTAAAGGGAAGTTTTCTACTGAAGCTGACCCGATGACATCGGCGTCACTCTGAAAGAATCTGACCGTCGCTGGTTGCGAGTTTGATGCTCAAAAACACAACCAAGCAAAATGGAGGAGATGGCCTCCATTTCAGGCCGAGCAGTGGGTATCGGTGAACCATCCCCCAGGTGTGTGTGTGTGTGTGTGTGTGTGTGTGAGAGAGAGAGAGAGACCCTCCTTGGCAGCCAGTTTGAGGAAAGATTATCTTGACAAATTGGATAAACATCTTGTGTGTGACAGGATGCTGATGGAGGGTCTGCCTACACACACGCGCACACACACACCTGGGTTTTCTAGTTTGTTTAGCCACTGTGTGTGTGTGTGTGTGTGCACCCAGCCTACAGGCGAGTAACAACAGGTCTCCCTCCTCAAACAGAGCATGCAGGTTCTCAGGTGTGTCTGCCTGCTCTGCTTCAGGTATTCAGCCTCTTTACTTTATAGAGTTTAACGTGATGTCGTTCGTATTTTACTTTTATATAAGTCTAATCGTCATGTAAGAAATTAGTCATCTAATAAATGAGTTGATTGAAACATGATTCTTTGCATGTTAAATCTAACGAGGCCTTCGGTAATTTGGCCTTCATTGCAGATCTCTGACGCTGGAAGCTCAATAATGTTGTCATGATTTACTTTGGAAAGTCAGGGCTTACCTTAAAATATGAATGTTGCGACATCCAAATCAGGCAAATCCGATATTTTTGGCCTCCTTCGCAACATGTTTAAAGCCTTTATTTACTAACGAGATGTTCTCAGCAGTACTGAGCAGTTCTGGCTCTTTACTGCAGACCCTCTGAATCACACGGCACCGTGTGTGTGGCTTTGGTGCCAGCAGTCTTAATGGACCAGTCGGATGGCTAGAGACTGGTGGTGCTGGTCACTGCGGCTACAGAAGGAAACTGTTCACTGGGATATAGAGTTCACTATTCGGCTTTTGGGTTTGTGGCTGTCTTCGTATAATAATGCCACTGTCGCCAAAACCGAATCAATAGAGCGCTGCTCGTCTGTGTGTCGCTAGTCAAAGAGAAGAGAAGAGGAGAGGAGAGGAGAGGAGAGGAGAGGAGAGGAGAGGAGAGGAGAGGAGAGGAGAGGAGAGGAGAGGAGAGGAAAGGAAAAGAGAGGAAAAGAGAGGAGAGGAGAGGAGCGGAGAGGAGGAAAAGAGAGGAGAGGAGAGGAAAAGAGAGGAGAGGAGAGGAGAGGAGAGGAGAGGAGAGGAGAGGAAAAGAGAGGAAAAGAGAGGAGAGGAGAGGAGAGGAGAGGAAAGGAAAAGAGAGGAAAAGAGAGGAGAGGAGAGGAGCGGAGAGGAGGAAAAGAGAGGAGAGGAGAGGAGAGGAGAGGAGAGGAGAGCAGAGGAGAGGAGAGGAGAGGAGAGGAAAAGAGAGGAGAGAAGAGGAGGAAAAGAGAGGAAAAGAGAGGAGAGGAGAGGTTCTTGTCTTGCAGTCTGTGTGCTCCTGGTTTGGTTATTACCAATACATTTCAGAGGGATTAGTCTTGTTGTCATGTGATTCTTAGTAAATAACAAATGTAGTAAATATTACTAAAGCGTTAATATCCCATAAATCTTTGTGTTTTAAATTCTACAGGTTCTTATTCCCTGCCCATGCATTTCTAAAACGTTCTCTTCATTAGATGTAACTCATGCTGAAGGTGAGCTTGGGCAGGAAGGGGGCGGAGCCAGCGGACGGACCGGTAGTTCGGCAGGACGGTGGCGTTGGGCCTGTTTTCCCCTGTGGCACTGCAGGGCTAATTTACAGCTTATACACAGGAAATGACCTTAATCCCCCCGAGCTTCGCTTGATCTGCAAACTCTTTCTGTTCTTCATGCTCCAGATGATCGGGCAGCGAGCTCACACTCGTGCACGCCCCTGAGCCGCTCGGTGGTCAAGGTGATGGAGTCTTCTCCTGAAGAACACAAAGGATGATCCATCACTTTGACCTCACGTCGCCGGGGACGGACTGTAATGGCGGCTGCTTCCCACAAGGGGACGCCTTCCTGTGTTTCTGCTTTCTTGTTTTACGTGCACGGTTGTCGTTGCGTTGCCCTCAATCATTTCAGGTGGTGTTGCTCCGATTTGTCCGTCTCATCCACATCCGTAAGCGAGTGGATTCCAGCAGATTTGATTTTTTTTGATCTCACCTTGGCGATAGATGGAGGATGCTGTTAGGCCCGACAACACTTAGCTATGAGTGCAGCAAAGGTAAGCGGCGTCCTCCTGTGAAATGCCATTTGGCTCATTTCTAAGTGGTTAACGCGGTCCCAGTTGCCATGGTGACACAGCATCTACCAAAATAATGTTTTAGGATTTTGGCAGCATTCAACATTCATTTTGACAACATAAAAAGCATAAACACGTACACAAGTATTTGTGGCATGCTCACATCGACACCCCCGCTGATATGGGAGACCCTCGATCACACCTGCCTGTCGGGGGTTGTCATTATGGCCATTTTCAAACTTCAGATAGTTTTTGAAATACAAATGTGTTTTTAAATTACTGTGATTTCCTCTCCAGTGGCGCAAAATCAAGACAAATATGTGAAAGGCCGCTCTTTTTTTGTGTTTATTCATCCTGTGATGGAGAAGGGGGGGTTGTATGATTTGATGGCCATCATTTAATTGTCCTCTACTGACCCCATCATCTCATTTCTACCTGTTTCATTTCGCTTCCTTTCGGGACGTTGAAAGATATCACTATTCACAAAACCAAAACAAGGCAGCTTTTCATGACTCAGAGGAAACACTGGGAAGCACGCCTCACTTGTATGTGGTCACCATGACAACATGCTACACTTCTGTGTAATCTGTTTTAACCACAGCTACCATGCACAGACACAGAACTTGAAATGGTCACGATGCATTCAGGTTCCGGTATTTCTCTCTTCGTTTCTTAGATTCCTTTTGATGCGTGAAAACTTTCCTGTTTATAACAGAAGATATAAACATTGATGTAAAGAAAAGGAACAAGTGATTTTATATATATATATCGAGCTCAGTGTTTTATTCAACAACAATATTAAAGAAAAATGCAACAGCTATCCGATAAAACAAAAAAACTTCTGAATGTGGAATAAAAAAAATGAAAGGAAAATAATGGAGATATTTTAGAGATTGTAGATGGAGGAGGAGACACGTCTGCTGTCGCCTCACGCTGAGACGACATTGTGTTTTGTCCTTGTGGCATCAAATCCCAGTCACTTCATTAGGACTCCAGCGTTCCGGCGCTCATCCGGAGAGGAGTGGAGACGCCGTTTGATTGAACCACATTACTTCCCTTTCTATTAAAAGAAGGCAGGAGAAGGAGTGACACCGAGTTATTCCAGAGGAGATGGGGACTGATGAAATTAGACAGAATGAATGATGAAAAGGAATCGAATGGGAGGGAGACAAGACGAGAACGTGAAAAGAGATGAAAAGAAATTAGATGAGAAGGGAAAAATGGGTTCGGGGGGGGGGGGAAAGAGAAAAGTCGATACAACACCTAATATTTAAATATGATGCTGAAATACTATATCTTATATTTGTGGTATATTTATATGTCTTCATTTGATGCTAGCATACAGCACAAACTGTGGAATTTTTACCATCAAAATAAATCTGCTGATTTATTTTAAGGCCCATTTATTTTTAGAAAAACCCAGACTTTGATTATTTTCCGTAGAACTCAGAGATTGTCACATGACAAATGACAGTGGTAAATGTAAATTGTGGGTTTTTCCCTCTCCTTTTTCTACAAAGCTTTTTACTCCAATGTCCTTTTTTTTTTTTTTATGTCCGAGAAGACGTTTTGCTGCGTGTCTGTAAAGTTTTTAACAAACAAAAAACAAAAAAAAACAAGGATGTGTGGCATCGTTGTCTGCAGAAATAGAACAGGAGGCCGAGCGGCACCGATTCACTCTCTGGCTGTTCGGCCATTCAGCCGCTTTCAAAGGAGAAATTTATTACTTGCACAAGCGCTCCCTCATTCATCGGCCAGTGAGTGGGCACATTTGTCTGTTGTGCGTCTGTTGTGTGTCTGTTGTGCGAGACACCAGCCTAAAGAAGAGAGAAAGCTTCACCATTAAGTAAAAGTCAGGTCGCTATTCACTAAACTTACCATCAGACGCTGTGTTTGAAGTCACATCGCCGGCCCAATCCGTCCTGGACTGAGCTTCAAAGCCAGAAGTCAAATATCAAATGTATTAATACTCGGCATCACATTACAAACCGATCCACATGATCGGGTGAAATTAGAGCTTTGAACATGGTCAGTCGACCCAGTTTTAGAGATTCAAGATGCTAATGGAATCCATAGACGTGTATTTATTCAATCACTGTAAGCTCAGCGTGTGAAATATGTGAAATGAAATGTGAATCCTTGACTGGTGATAAAGCAACACACACACACACACTGTGACAACACGAGGTATACATGCAGTAAAGGAGTTTGGTGTCTCAGCTACAGTTGTAGCTACGTCGCACATTCAAGGCTGGCATTGAATCGAGTAGCGAGGCGTGAGAAACACGAACGTCTCCTCGCCGACCTCGACGCCGATCTGTCAGAACGGTAAACTGTGCCGCTGCCGTCCTGCTGTGTGAGCCAGAGACGAAGAGGTGGACAGGGAGTATCAGAGGGCTGCAGGGCTTTCACAGTGTTAAAGGGGGAGGTTTTCAATTACTGTGTGTGTCTGTGTGTGTGTGTGAGAGACACCTGAGAACATTAGAGGTGTGTGTGATTACAGTAAGTGTAGGAAAACCGCAAGAACCAGGCAGCCTCTTCATTTCATTTTACATTCCGTGCCCTCGCATTTATCAGGCTGCAAAAAGCTTTTATTAAATAAAAGAAATTATAATCTGTGAGGTCTGCTTCAAACATGCGTTCATAGCTGTTATTAATCCCCCCCCCCCCACTGATTTGGCTTGTGAGGAAGACACCATCTCTAAATTAGTGCCCAACAGTGATTAAAAAAATACTAATTATATTGTTGGTGAGAACATTGCAGGATCACACAGACGTGTCCTCCCAAACTTTTCCCATCCTTGCAGGATACGATCAGCTGTTACCTGTTCACCTGTGGAATGTTCCAAACGTGGATACACGGGGGCTGAATCTTTTCTGCTGTGCATTTAGGTGAGATCGTCCTCGTGATTTCACAAGGATTCTAAACTCCTGCACTCACAATTCAACTCAAGTGCCTTTCTAATTTGCTTTAAGCCCCCAGTGATCCATTGTCTGTGCGTCTCCTCTTCACCACGCTTACTGATTAATCTGTCATCCATCAATATCAACTCATCTCCGCCCTGTAAACACAGATATCAGTGATGGATCGCCTTGATTTCTATCATGAGACAAGACCTAATCAATAAGGTTAAACACACTAATGTGGTTGTAGAGTGTCGGCAAACAAAAGTCTGTGTGTGTGTGTGTGTGTGTGTGTGTGGGTCGGTGGAGGAAAAAGGCGGGCTGGGGGTTGATGGTCTGATGTGACAGAGTCAGTTTCATCACCCGAGGCACCGAAGAGGAAGACGACAAGAGACAGAAGGGACGGGAAACGAGACGACGGTGTCACACACACGCACACACACACACACACAGGGGCAGAGACATTGGGTGTCAGCTTCCATCAGTAGCTTGTATGGCTGTGAGTTATGACCGCAGATATGCGATCATTTACATTCACTGGTGCAGATAGCCACGGGCTACTGTTGTCCCTGTGTGTGTGTGTGTGTGTGATACACACATGTATTAGTGTGTGTGTGTGAAGCAAGTTAAAGACTACCCTAAAACTCACTTTTCATTGTGGATCTATAGAAACAAAGGACAAACGCTGCCAGGTGTCAAATCAGTTGATTTATTATTACATTTAATTAAAAGAAAAAAATGATCTACACGAACACAAGATGAAAACCTTCAGAGACAACCATCCATCCGTGTGGTGATGATGCGGATCATCATCTCAAACACACGATGAGGGGGGGGGGGGGGGGGGGGGGGTCTAACTGATGGGACTGTTGCTTTTAGGGACAGTGGGAAAAGTGAGGGTTGTGAGAAGAATAATATGCACAGCTGGGAAAGATATCGTATCAGCGTTAGAATCTTTTCTTAATGCATGTTTGAGAACAGAAAGAAAAACAACAATAAGGTTTTCATCTGCAAAAGTTCAATGGATTTCACCACTCCATGCCCCCCCCCCCCCCCCCCCCCCCCCACGCCCACCCCCAGGTGTGTTTCCTGTCCGACTGAAGCTTTCATTCCGGTTCAGATCGGTTCGATTCACTTGAATTCGGTTTGCTCCGGCTGCCGACGGCTAGCTCCGCCTCTCGCTGCGCCGTCAGCAGCGCCACCTATGGGGGAGACAGAGAGGCTGCGTTAACGCGGGGGTCACCAGGCGACTCCCGGGTGTGTGACCCCCTCTCTAATATTAATACCTCACATTTCAAAGGACTCTTCTGTTGAGGATCTTCCAACAGTTTGTTGTTTTTATTCAAGCATTTCCCACTCAGTGCTTTGTTTGATCCATAGAGAACATGATCAATGAATTAAGGTGACATGGAGAGGCAGACGAGGCTCGTCTCAGCCGAGCCAACGTCTTCACATACATCATCTGTAACACACACACACACACGCACACACACACACAGGAAAAATTCAATCATGTCTCTGCTGCTGCCCGGAGGAAAACCTCACTATAGTGGAAAATCACCTTTTACATGTTATTTTACACAGCGGCACCGACACCACACACACACACACACACACACACACGGAACGACTTGCTTCATTCACATGAGGAAGCAGGGAATCAGATTTTTTTTAACCCTTTGTGTTGCGGATCTCAGACCGTCATGGCCGCCTCAGCGGAAGAATCAGCGGAATGAGATTCTTACACAAAAAGATCTGAGCCTAAAAGAGCAAATGTGATCTTGTGACAACGGAGAGTCGGCGCTTCCTTCGTTGACATCATTACGACTGCTAACAGTCTACGCTGTCTGTGACGACCCCTGCGTGGTTCTTTCACAGATCTGTCTGACGGACTGTTTAGTCGTCATGGAGACTGTTAGTGATGGAATCCTTTTCATGGCCCATTTCTTGTTTAACTTTATGCAAAAACAAATGATTATTTACACGGATGATGTCACCACCTCCCATTCACGTGAGCATAAGCATCTCGTCAAACTGCTTCGGTTTAAACGCCCACTTTCTGGATTGGGTTCAAATTAAAGGCCTTTTTTTTCTTCATAATTGTCTGTTTTATCATTTTATTACAGCTAGCTTTCCTCTGATGGGCTCCCTTCACGATTTATCAAATACAATTACTGCATGACTTATTACAGAAGCCTCTCCTTCACGTTAATGAGTGTGTGTGTGTGTGTGTGTGTGTTTAAATAGCATTAAGTAATTGGAAAAACACGGGGAGCTTTGCTTTGCGGCTCCATCCCTCCGTCTCTTTATCTGTTGCTCTTCTAAATATTCCACAAGCTTCTATTTTAATGGTAAAAATCACTTTTAACTGATAGACAGAAACTAATTTAGGATAGTTTCACTTTCCTGGGATATTTCTTGGAGGAAAAAGAGATGGGCGGATATAGAAGAGAGGAGGCGGTTAATTCCACACCTTCCCCTCCCTGCTAATGAAGTGTAGGTTCTGCCCCGGTCAGCGCCGCTAATTGAACGGTGGCGATTACAGCAGCCGCTGGTCCTCTGTGAAAAGAAGGCCGCGTTCATTCGTGTAATATTCCCTCTCTGAATGTGGAGATAAGAATCTGGGATGATTTTAAAGCTCTCGGCGTGTAATGTGGTCGCAATAACTCAAACAATTACCAAACGATCTCTTCCATTTGACAGGGACATAAATGGATGGACGGAAGCCTGGATGGGACAGTTCGGACCAGTTCATCCGGTTTGCCGATGGTGGGGCGCAGCAGAACCCGGCATGTCTTTATCGGCACAAAAACAAAACTCCTCTCTGCTCCTGTCACTTTCCTAACCCCAACGACCCCGCTCCTCTCCTCCCCCTTTTTCGGTTGCCCGTCCAGATCAGTGGGACCCCCTCTCTCCCTCTCTCTCCCCCCCTGTCTCTCAGGGCTCTCTCACCCACCCTCCCTCGGGGCAGAAGTAAACCACGCCTTGAGGCCCTGCTCCCATTGTGTGTCCTCCGCTACTTCTGTTTGGGCCCTTTGTGCGGCGCTAATCAGCCGTGGGGCCGGGCTCAGCCCCGAGTGTGTGTGTGTGTGTCTGTGTGTGTGTCTGTGTGTGTCTTGCCCTCATTACGTAGCTACACTGGGAGGCCAGCATAGGAAGTTTCTGCAGCATTATACACCTCCCTCCCTCCATCCCCCCCCCCCCAGCTGTCCATCGCTCCCTTCCTCCCCCTCTCCTCTCACCAACCCGAGACATCAAGCCACAGATTGTCAAATAATATCAACGCCAGACACCAGTTGTGGTTAAAATATATTTAAAAGTTGAAATGTAGTTTTTATTTTAATGCTCAAATAGTTTATTTTCAATTATTTTGGTGTAACGACCGGCTTGGAACGACTTAAATCTGGAAGAAAGTAAATGTTGTGGGTAGATTCTAGTTCCTGCTGATGAAGCTCAACCAATGAGGGTCAGGAAGCTCAGGAAAATGTCCATATAAGGACATTCTGGTCAAAAATGATGTTTCAGGCTAACGTTTTGGAGACATCTGATCTAACCTGCGTGTTTGAAGTGTATGGATTGTGGGTGTGGTATTTTGAGAGCATGCTATTCAACATGTGGGGCAAAGGTGAGTCATTTAAGGGGTGATGAATGACTCACAAGTGTGTACTTCATCTGATTGAATCACTTCATCATCATCATCATCACCTGACGATGAGTCATCTGGTTTGAATTGGTTATGACGTCATTGCTTGCTTCATGTGTGACATGCTTATTTTATTATCCGATATGTTTTCTTCTTCTTCTATATTGCTGGTGAGGTTGGGGGTAACTTTGCATAAACCTTCCTGATACCTTTGAAGCTAACTTCCTTTATGCAGAAGTAGAGAACAGCTACGAATATTTTTTAAATGCTGCGTCCATCAAAGCCCACGTACTCTTACACAACTCTAACATTTGGTATCTGCACAGCAACAAACTCTTCATCGGTTTAGCGTGACGTGGATGGAGAAACACTTTCTCCGAGTAGGATTCCTTCGGAGGTGGAGGAAAGCGAGGGATGCACACTGGAGTGAGTAAAGAAGAAGAAGAAACTTGTAATAGAAGTTTGATTAGCAAGCATGTAATGTACTTTACCCCAACGGATGGAGACAGAGGGGAGGGAGGGTGAAAAGAGGCAAGGGATGGAGGGAGCGGTATAGCAGGAAGGAGGAGGAGTGTATATAGGCGGCCCTCTCAGCAGGTCTCCTCATTTCCCTCCTCCTTCCTCCTCCACTTTATTCCCGAACGCCCTCCGACCAGGATATAAGTATTCCCCCTCCTCAAAAACCTACCATCACCATCTCTGCCCACACACTCACACACACCCCCTGCAGCCTAACCCCCCCCCCCCTCCATCTATAGCTGCACCATGCTGTGTAAGCGGTGGGTGTGGGTGGGGTTCGATGAGGTTGGAGGTCAGAAGCAGGAAGAGTTTTTTTTCTTTTTTCTTTTGCTTCACCCACCCCACCTTTAACAAGCTGGACGTCTGCATGCAGGAAGCTGTTTGTGCACACACACAATGCAAGGTTATTTGAATCCAGTCGGGGAACGGCGGCGGCGTGACAACACAGCCGGATTTAGGGTCAAAGGGCAGGGAAAATGTTGAGGTAGCACCCGTCTGTGTGTCGCGTGAAACGGTAGCGAGGATCAGAGACTAGAAGTCAACAGGAAGGAAGAACAGCCCCACAAATGTACAGATCCAAGTAATCCTTCTTGCTGTGAGGAAACAGCGCTACCCACTGCGCCACTGTGCTTCCCATGCACCCAGGATATGTGTTTTATTTTAAACTTTTGCACAACTTTTTTTTATCATGTCTGAACTTTTTTTTCCGTCTATTTCAACATGTGATATTTAGAAATATGGTGTTAAGGTGATTTAAAATGTATTTTCTGTTCTGAATTCAGAGTGATTCAACCAAACGTTTCACCCAAAACGAAGGAAACAGGATAAAACCTTTTAAATATTGCTAACTCCTGAATGTGGAGGACTTGCAGCAGGAACAATGCGAGCCGCTCTGCATGCCCTGCCGCCCCTGCCTCCCACCATCCAGATCGGTGTTCCTCTGCCTCGCTGTGCTGTCAGCTCAGGGTGTGAGCAGAACAACGTTAATGTGTGGAGACACCTGACAAGCCGGCTGGCCTTTGGGGCTCTGTCTAATCACTCTGGACCCAAACCCATCGGGAATTAAACCTGCAAAACCAAACAGTCACTGTGGGAGCCGGCTGGCATCTGCTGGGGCCAGTCAAACGGCTGTCGCTGTGAGCGGCGGCTCGGTGAACAAGCTTTGTTTTAAAGCGAGCAAAATCGAGGCCTTCGGCTGATCTATATGCAGAAATGCAAACCAAACAATAAGCCGGGAGAGATAACCTCTGTTTCTAGGCTCGTAAGGGTTCTCGTGACAAATTACGCTTTCAGAAAGCATTGAAATGTTAAAACTTGTCTGTGATTCCATGTCAGCGTCTTGCAACATGCAAATGGCCCGTGTATCTGCATGCACCGCTTCACCTCTTTCCCTTTCAACAACCTTCTACATCCATTGCTACCGCTGTAGGTAACTCAGTACGTCTATTCTAACTGTGGCTGCAGCTCCGATGGCATTAAGGGCTCAGGGTTGAATCCGACACATTCATGAGCCATTGTGTTTGAAGACTATAATTCCGTGTGGCGGTTGGCGTCTGATAAATGCTGATGTGTGACAGCATAAAGGAGGCTTGCTTGTCTGTCGGTCTGAAGATGTCGCTGTAATGTGCTCGACCCAACATTAAAACCTCTTTTCCACCATGCAGAGGGCACCAATGCCTTAACTTTAAAATTAATTGGGATTTTCCAGTGTTTAAAGTACAGTAGCTTGTTAACGCTGGTATCTGTTAAGCCACGCTGGGCCCCTCTCCACTCTCTCCAGATGCACTCATTAATTTCAGATTGGCTCCAAATGAGTCTCCTTCATCGTGGCCAAGGTTTTCTAAATTAGATTCATTTATATTTAAATTGTGAAACAGGCGTGGTTAATGAGAGAATCATTATTATTCGGGGTTATTTCAGATGGGCTGATGGTTGGGCAGCTCGGTGCTGTGTGGAGAGAAGCCACGGGACGACGCACACGTGATGTGAAAAGCGCAGCGTTCAGGCTTTTCATTTTCAACGGCGACCGCTGAGCTCTGGCTTTCCAGACGAAGACACAGTCAGGATGCGTTTGCACAACACTTTTGCTGCACAGATAGTTCTCTTTTTGCATTTTTGAAAACTTTTGTGTTCAACCTGCGACATTTCCTAAATGATCCCTCTAAATATGGATCCGTAAAACATCTGAAAACGCTGTCCTGTGCATGCCAGGCCAGTAGGTGGCAGTGTCAACACCAACAAATGAGATCACGGTGTGCAGCAAACCTGTCCTGGAGCATTAATTAATGTATGAAATAGTCTGACATAGTTTGTTTTTTTCGTGTGTTGTTGTTGCTCTGTCCATTGTCATGGAAACGAACAGGCAAAAAGCAATACATGTTTACAGTTTGAAGATTAAACTTTTGACACATGAAAGCCCCGTCAGCATCGGAAGTCGTCATCGTAACAAAAGGAAGGGAACAAATGAGGACTCGGTGATCCTGAACAACAAAAAAGAAAATGGGGACTTTAAATTTGCAAGATTTTCTCCATTGAGGTTTAAAATTAAATTATTCTCATTGTTCAGGGCCTGAAAGTCAAACACAATCAACACATCATTTATTTGTTTCAGAAACATAATCAGAATTTTCCTTTCTTATGGAAACACAGTTTCCTTTCTTAACCCCTAATTTAACACTCTTAAAACGGTGCCGTGTCGTTTCCAGCACCACAACGCACACCAGGAGACACACGGGTTGACTCAACAGGTGCCTCTATCGACACATGAAAGCCACGGGACGTCCCTCGACCTCAACTGCTAAAACCGGAGCGTTAAAAATGTCACATCTAAGAAAGAGAAGATGTGAGGTGGAACACCAGAGCTCCCCGCCCTGCCCCGCCCTGCCCCGCCCCGTTGCCATGAACCCATCCATCGTTCACATAAAAAGCACACATCACACACAGCTGTACGTCTCCTTACGAGGCGTCTCGCCGCTTTCGACGTCCTATAGCAACCCCTAGCTTCTCCCCACCAGGAATTCGACTGTTAGGAATCTAAGTGCCGGGCGTTTAAAACCCGAGGAATGCTATTGTTCTGGTCACAGCTGCACTAGCACAGGCCCGGCTACTGCTGCTACTGTGTGTGTGTGTGTGTGTGTGTGTGTGTGTGCGTGTGCGTGTGCGTGTGCGTGTGAGCGCGGGGAAAGGGGATGGAGGACGGTGAGGCGGGATGAGGTGAAGGTGTGAAAAAGGCGTCTTTATGTGTTTCCAGCGCTCTGCGGCCTCGTGACAAAGAAACGGCGAGTTGACAGCGAGTTGACACATTCCTCAGTGGACGGTTGCAGCGCTGTCCCCCACCCTCCCTCCAGTCCGTCCCACTTCACATGTCTCTTCATCTTTCCTCTCTGATAGAACCTGGTAAAGATCTGATCAAATCAAAACCTCAGACGCTTGAACTGGCTCCTGCTTGGTTCATAAATTAATTACGGTTAAATTAATTGCTGAAATAATTTAAGCGTGCTCTTAAAGTGTAGTCAAAGAAAAGTAAAAGCATTTTGTTCTTCCTCCTGGAGCTTTCAGACCCAAAAAACTCTGTCTTTACTTTGGAGGAACTTATTTGTATGCTGAGTTCAGACTACGTTACACACTTGGGTCAACTGATCAGACGACGAGATGAGAAAATGAAAATCCAGAGAGGAGGTAGAAGCAACCATGGTGAGATGGCAGGGCCTCTCTCTCTCTCTCTCTCTCTCTCTCTCTCTCTCATTATCATCCAGCTGCTTGGAGGAACAATGCTTGGCTCTCTTCCAGACGACTGACTTCATACACTCTGTGCCACGCTCAATTTGGAGCGCAGCGGAAGCTGGGCATGAGTGGCACCCTCCGGGGCATGGCTGTGTGTGTGTGTGTGTGTGTGTGTGTGTGTGTGTGTGTGTGAACCTACTGGCTCCCAGTTGCCGACCAGTTCTCGTATCGTCGTGGTGTGTTGCTCGCTTCTTCACGCTCCTCTTATGTTACTGGGAAAACAACAAGAAAAGTGGGATGGAGACATTATTGTTTAGTGTGATAGAATGTGTTGATTGATTGCTTAATCGATTGATTCATTGTGTAGGGAAATAGTTTTCGTTTTTCAATCAAAGACGATCTGTGATTGGCTGCTCAGAAATGAGGGGTTTCCACCTTTTGAGGGTCGAACTTGTTCGGCCCGGTGTAAAAAACACATCTTTCACTTTTCACTATAACTGATTCATGAACTCAACTCAAGTCTATTTTTTTGTTATAGCGCTAAATCATGGCCTTCTTTCTGAGCAGAGCAGGTTTGGACCGACTCTTTGTTCTGAAGAGACCCGGAAATCCCCCGTGAGGAAGCATCCGAAACACAACGTGCAAACATTTTGACTGTAAACGGAAAAAATTATATGAATAAAGATAAAACTAATGTAGCAGTAGACAGCGAGGAAGAAGAATTCCCTCCTTATATGGGTCAAAGGAAACTATTGTTGCACCCACATGCATGTATGTGTCTGTGTGTGTGTGCGTGCGTGTGTTTGTGTGTGTACAGTACCCCCTCCCACTCCACTCCAAACTTGGCTGAATAGGGTGCAGCGCTACCCAACTCTTCCTCCTGCAGCACAATGAGGACCTGTTTGGGTCCAGTATGCCCAGTTACCCCGATCCCTCTGTCTCACACACACACACACACACACACACAGTCTGTCCCCGACAGTTTGGGACAGAAGATCATTTAAAGAGTAAAGACAAACAACAGTTACTAATTTGTTGTTGGACGACTGGATGGAAGCATTCAAACTGAAAGTCTCTCTTCTTCATTCACGCCTCTCTTACACACTATCATCTTACTATTCGACTACATCGTGTTGTCATAATGTCACATTAAAAACAGAAGGGTCTTTCCCCGTTTGTAAGTCATGTGTGTGAATCTGGTGCGGCGTGGCCAAAGCAAACAGAGGTGTGTTTCTGATTTGGTCTCTAACTCGCTGCCGTGACGGAGAAAAGGCCTCGAACAAAAGGTGTGGAAGTCCGAAAGACTTCAGCCACCGGTTTGCGTTGGTTTTACTTTACTAGTTGTGCTGTTTACGGTCAGAAATCACTTTTATATGACAACCAGTGTTCTATTATATAAGTGTGACGTGTGTGTGTGTGTGTGTGTGTGTGTGCGAGCGTGTAACTGAGCACATGCATGTGTATTTAGTATAAACGTGTGTACCAAAAAAGCACATGCGGGATAATTACTGTGTACCTATGCATGTCAGTTTTTGTTAACGTGTGTGTGTGTTGGTGGGCCCCCAGGCAGGGCCCCCCCCCCCCACAGTGACCGGGGGGGTAGTTTGGAGAGGGTTTGGATTCTGGTTTTGTTTGTCTGTGTTGCTGACATCACTGTGCTGATGGCACCAAATCCCCCGTTCGACTGCACACAGCACTTTCTATACAAAGCAGCAGCAACACGCACGCGCACACACACACACACACGGTAAGTAATGCCAACTTGGCCAAAAAAACAAGCTCTTTCTCTTTTTGACACACATGCAGACTTCCACGCACGTATGAACGCACCGCACACGCCTCAGCGGCGTGATCGTCGGCGTTAAATACGTTTAAAGTTTTACGAACCACAGATGGATTCGCTTCGCGATGCCTCCGTGAACCCCAGAACTTATGTCACTTGTTATTTTATTCAGATTGTCATTTATGACATCACAGTTTCCTCCCAGCATGCATTGGTTCTCCGGAGCTGCTGTATTCCCATACGTGTCAGCCAGTAAAGCGACTGTACCACACACACACACACACACACACACACACACACACACGGGCTATTTGCTCATAAGCTCAGCTATCTGCTCTCTTTACAGAGGCTGGTTAAACATTAACGGGAGCCTTTCTCTTCCCTCCAGCTCCGTCTTTGGTATGTATGAAGCCGGGTGAAGGATGGGAGGAGCTGAATCCACGACGCTTCCTCTCAAGCCCTGGAGTTGTCTGACTGATTCTTTTATTGGTGGTATTTGATTACTTCACAGGGAGAGAACCGAGGTCTTCCTCATCCTCTTCCAGCAGTCGCCTGTTGCACATTTAGGGCCCCCGTTTGCACGAGAAAGACCGAAGTTTTCCGATTGGAGTAAATGTGGAGCTCGCTTTGGTTGAATTAGTCTCGGAAACCTCTGCCGTCCTGATATTCTGATACAATGCCGGGCACACATCCTCACGCAGAAATCCAGAGATACGGGAGAGGAAATGAACGCACACAAATACACACACATTGTCATGACTGCATCACTGACACAAGAAGGGGAGGAGAGAAGGAAGAGAGGAAACAATGGAGGGATGGTCGCCGTTCAGTGAGGGACGTCTAAAATGATCATTTGAGAAATGTGCAAGAAAAACGTGCTTGTATATTCTAGCTTGCAGATGAAATACGAAAGTTCAAATATTTGCAGTCATTCATCGACTCGACTCGAATGAACACTCATCAAATTAAGACGCTTTCTCCAAATAACTTCACTTTTGTCCGAGCTAATTTATCTGGAGAATCCTTGTGAGAGGCTTTGAACGAATCAAGGTCTGTGTTTACGCATTTTTAATTACATTTAATCTTTGAGTTCGTCCAACAGGTAGAGTTATAGGTGATGTTTCCGTAGCAACAAAGGCATCTAATTCTTTGAAAACTATTTACAGGATTCATATCACTTATTTTCAGGTGATGGACAATTTATAATTTGTAGGAATACTGCTGTAAACTGAATATTTTATTATATCTGATAGCAGAGTCTTTAAACGAGGTAATTCACAATGATGATGCTCATTAACGTTTGATCACCTGCTTCCTTTCAAACCAGCTGCACTAACTCTGGGTGTGAGCTACTGCATTTCCCAGAATGCCTTTCAACAGCACAAAACACAATGGGTGAAAACCTTTCATGTCGGCAGATAGATGGAGCAACGAGCCACAATGACACCATGGTGACAGAGTGGGGGGGGGGGGGGGGGGCTTTCCTGAATATTCTGGATGGATGGAAGAAAAAAGACAAGTTTCTAGTGACGCACACGCACACACACACACACACACACACCTGCATACGCACAGATACTCAAACCCATTATCCCAACGGCTGACGACTATTTAATAAAGTTTTAATGACCACTCCAAAAAACACTCCCTGTCCTCGGGGTGCTTTTTCTCAGCTGCTCCTCTCTCTCTCTTTGTCTAAAACACACACACACACACACACACACACTGAGGGTCCCGTCAGGGCTAACTAAGCGGAGTGGCGGGCAGGCCGGGGTTTGGATTGGCTGGACAGGGGTTGCCGGGGGTTGCAGTGGATTTGGCGGACCACCTGCTGAGACTCAGCCGCCAACTGACTGAAAACATTTACATCAGAAACCACCCAGGATAGAGACAGAAAGAAAAGTGAGAGAGGAAGTTAAGCAAAGTTTCTACTGAATCATTTATTTTAAATCTGCTCCGGGAATCTGAGCACAAACATCTCTCGTGTACAGAAACTTGTTCCACAGCCCAAAGCGGCCTTATGACCTCTACAGCGTGAACCAGGGGCTGCAGGGGCAGTTGTCACGGACCAATGGGGTAAAACTGTCTCCTGATGCCGGGGGCGTTCAAGGTGCCTGCGTCATGGGTCCGCACAGAACCACAATCTGGCCCGCGGTCAAGCCACACAACAAAGTTTCATTGACGATGGGACAAAGCGTCTGGTGACGGTTGGACTTTGGCTGGACAATCATTCAGCGTCCATCCCTAAACATCGCTGAACTCGCTTTGGTCGGTTTGAACCTTCGGGTCACAGCCAGAAGGCTTTTTAGTACGATTTAGATTTGTACGATTTAATCAAATAATTGTGTAAAACAAGCAAAGTTCTTGTTGTTGTTGTTGGATTTGTTGAAGGGATTTAACTTTCATGCAGATGATCTGGTTTTCCTCTCTTTGGGGAAAGAATCAAAGACACAAGTTGCTGATCAACCAAAACCCCCCCTCCTCATCCCATCCTGTATAAGGGTCCAGGACCATACGGGGGTCCCTTCACAGGTCTAGTGTGTGTGTGTGTGTGTGTGTTACTCTGACCCACAAACTGACCTCCTCAAACTTCAAACTGAATACTTGTGGCAGTTACCACGACGACAGAGCTCTCCAAGCCTTATCCTACTTACTGAGACGAGACGAGTAGCGAGGAGGAGGAGGAAGAGGAGAACAGGATGGAGAAATAAAGAAAGAAGAGAAGGGCAGACGATGGTGTGGCCAGAGAGAGCGAGGGAGAGAGAGAGCGCGGGGAGGGAGGGGAGGACAGCCAGGCAGAAAGCGAGAGTTGCTGCTTTTGCATCTCTGTGTTTTTCATGAGTAGACAGTTTACTGGGAGATTATTCACAGTCTGGTATTTAGCCTTATTAGGCCACAGACGTCCCCTCCCATCGTCCACGGCCACAGCAAGGCCGCTTTGTTCGCCTGTTTCTGGATTCTTTCCATGTTTTCCCACTCCAGAACCGAGTAAACCTAAAACTTTGATTCGATGCACATTGTTTCCACACAGCTTCTAAGGTCTAGTGAGTTATTTTTGGGGCATCCACCGGATTCAGAAGAAAGTGTCCTGTTTGATTTCGTGGCTACAAAAGACGAGAGAGTGTATTGCAACATGTCTATCTGTCACGGGCAAAACATCGCCATTCGCTGCCAATAGAGGGAGGAAACCGTCCCCAGTGTTCCGACCCATCCAACGACCACCTGTGGACACTACACCGCTATATTGTGTTCACGTTTTCCTCCTTTGCTTGACAACACTCTGCAAAGCTGTGAAATGTTGTTAGCCATTCGCTGAAACAACATTTGCTGTCATTTTTCTTCGGACAACAGTCCAAATTTTGGATGAATTCAGTGAAGGTGTTGCTGCTTTTGTTCACAGCTGTGATGACAAAGTGTTTTGACTCAAACTTGGGCTCGGATCTGACTTTGGACTGGACTTTGGACTGGCCGCAACGTAAGCCTGTTGTACCCCTTTCACACGAGACAACTAGAAAAGCTCTCAGAGAGTGCAGCCCTCCACCGAGCAGCTCATTCCCAATATAATTAGATTTACACATAAGGTGATCTGGATCATCATCAACCGGTTCTAAATTGTTCTTGGTATTTTTATACACCAGCAATGTAAAGTAAAGAGGAAATGTTACAATCGACATTCATTCTCACTTCACGTTAATCTGCAGTAATGTGTTTTTTTTGCAGGTCCAGCTCGGCTTGTCTGTGGTCTAAATACATAACCTTGGTGGACGCCCAAACTTTATTCATTTTATGGTTGGATTCAACAGTACCTGTCGAAGTGTAGGACCTTGGCACATACACACTTTTCCAACTGTCAGTTTGAAAAGCACTCGCACATTGTTCAATCTGGTACATCCCCACGGAAGTCTCTGTGGCGCAATTGGTTAGCGCGTTCGGCTGTTAACCGAAAGGTTGGTGGTTCGGGCCCGCCCAGGGGCGCGTTTAGCAACGGGTCTTTATTGACTGTTCGTCAGAGAATCATGTTTTCTGGAAAAGGATAATGTAGCTTTTTTAAAAAAAACATTTCATCCACAAGTCTTTTAAATACTTAAAATATGAAGTCTATCTTCACTGTGTGACGTCAGTGTTTGTGTGCTTGAGCTTTGGGATGAACGAGTCAAAGAGATCTTATGGGGGGTGGACTCAAAATCAATAGTGTTCATGTAAGTGTCCCGGGGCTAGCCATCACTCACCGATGCAGCGACTGAAGTGACTGAACCATCTCTGCTTTAATCTGTGCTCAACATCCTCACCTGGCTGCTTCCCAAGGCCACACAGTCACCGTACAAAGAGCCATCCAAAAGCCCTCTGTACTGGGACCATTGGCAGTTGCCAAATATCCCGTCTGTCCCAGTGCTCCCAGTGTATAGTTAAGACACCACAAGGGGAAGAAAGGGTGAGAGCAACTCGTTCTGTCTTTCTTTCTCCTCCGGTGTCTCCGGTTCCATTTCGTCTTGTTTTTAGGGTCCATTCCTGTCCCACGAGCCTTGTCCTATCATCCTCAAACCTCCAGCCATTCGTCTCCATACATCCTGAGTCCAGTTTTTATCTTGCCCCGTCCTGTCATGACAACCCACACACTGGCAATGCTTGTCCAGTCCTGATTTATCCTTTATATCATGAATCATATTTCTGTCCCTGTAGCTCTGCATATCTGCTAACTGCTAACTAACAACTTGCATATCCATGAATTGCAAGAGACCTTTTATTAAAACATTTCTTCCATTGGAGCAAAAGCTGAATATCAAATTCCTTCCTCTGCGTTAACCTCGTCCTTACTTCATTCAAATCAAAATAGAATTCAAGTGCAGCCTTGCTGTCTTAAAGTTAATCCAAAAAATTCTGAGGAATTTTTTGGATTAACTTTAAGACAGCAAGTTCTTGCAAACTTCAGTCCCTTTCATGTCGAGGACAGATTTTTCTTGATCTCTTATCCTTGACAATTACTTTTTTGTCTTTTTAGTTCCACTACTTTGTTTTACAGTAATTACTTATTGTATTACTCTTTGCTAAATATTTCCTTTCTCTAATCCTTCTGTGTCTATTTAAATATGTTTTATGGCTTACTGTTTCTATTTAAATATATCTAAGGAGTCCAGTTTTACCATTTTAATCATTAAGACAAATTCACTCACAAAGTAAAATGTTAAAATCTGACCTGAAGTAAAATGTTATAGTTTAAAAGGTGCTCCATGTTTCTTTCATTTACTTTGATTCAAATCCAGTTTTTATTCCTGATTTTTCATATTAATCTACAGTAGATTTAGTTGTTTATTGTTGGCCACCTATCAGAAACTGAGCTTTGTAATAGAGATGATGAACGGCGGCTCTGTCGCCCGGCCCGACCCGGGCCCGGCTCCACCGACCCGGGCCCTCCCTCGGGGCTGCGTCGCACATTTGAGCTCCTTCAGTCAGTAAATCGGTAAATGATCCAGGTTGTCATTTAATCAATATGAACAGGCAGCAGCTGTCACACATTATCATTTCCCCCGGGGGTCATTGTCAAGACGCAAGATGAAAATCGTGTGTGTGTGTGTGTGTGTGTGTGTGTGTGTGTGTGTGTGTTTAGCCAGACTAAATGACGAGCACACGTTCCACTGCGACTACAAGAACATCAAAAGACTTTCATTCAGGGCTGAAATGATGAATCATTTACTCAGCTGACATTACTTTTGTTCATCATTTATCAATTATACTCTGCTTTTATTTTTATTTTTACTCTTTAATCGTAGATCTTTGACACTTTGACAGTTTTTCGTCTCTATTATACACCTTTTTTTCTTGCGGCGGCTCTGACACGGCCGATGTGACGCTCCAGCTTCCAGGATGTTCCAGATCCTGCAGGGGGGGTATGGGGGGGGTATCCCTCTCCTCTTTCCTCACCTCTGCTAACATGAGACAGTGAAATCTCATCCAGCCACTCTGCCTGGCCTTACAGCCAGCAGGCAGGGACATGTCATTTCACCTCACCTGTTCATGTGTGTGTGTGTGTGTGTGTCCCTTACTGCACGACACACAATGACGAGAGCGGGGGGGGTGACAGGGCTCTGATCTCTCCGATAGGGAGATAGCCACCTGATTCAAATGGCTCGCTTGTTCCAGGCAGTCACTTGATCGGCGTGTGAACTGACTCCTCGCTTATTTACAATCAAATGCTGCTGCACTGACCTGCCCAACCCAGGCCGACCGGACCCGGCCCGGCCCGGCCCAGTCCAGACCTCTCTCTCGCTCTCTCGCTCTCTCTGCCCTATATTTGCCAAGTCTCTCTATCCCTCCCTGGCTCACACACCCACACCACACACATTCAGGTGGAAACTTCCACAGCAGAGGCCGGTTATGATCACAAACTCTTTTGAAATATGAACTCAAGCAAAGTTCAAGTGGAGTTCAATAAATGTTTGCGTTGGAGCCGTCCGAATAATTGTATCTACAGTGTCTTATTTATTGATATGTCTTTTTATGTCCTAAGTTAAAAGCTGAAATCTGAGCTGAAGTCAAATGTAATCATTTAAATTTTTCATTTAATTTGATTTTTAATTTTTATTTTATTCCTTATATTTCCATTCCTTCAACGGATTGTGCATCATGACAATTCAATCTGCAGTTGCCAGTGGTGTAAAAGTTGTTTTATTGTTTGTCACACACCAGAAACTGAACTATAACAGAGATGATGAATAGCGGCCGGGGACATGGAACTGGACAGACTGTCCCGGGGCGTCCCTCAGGGCTGCGCCGCACATTTGGGAATTTAATCTTGAGCAAAGAATACTTATTTAATGTGTTTTATGTGAGTCTGAGGATTTCTAAGGAGTCCCAAATGAAAGGTGTTGCTGAGCAGAGGAACAACCTCACACATTTACCATACAGGCGCTACAGACAAGCCTTATCTTTACTGCAGGAACTCAATTTCTCACAGGGGAATATAGGATTTCCAGTAACAAAGTCCAATCTAATCAAGTCTAGCCTGATAATCTAATCTAATCTAATCTGCGATTATGTTGTGTTTTGATGGTTTATACCTGCACCTGAGATCATTTAGCTAAGATTTACTGTCCTCCACTGATTTTCAGACTATATTACCTTAGCTAACAACAGGATTTAAGCCCTTTAATGATCAATTTATCAGGGGAAAAGGTGAAAAATCGGTCCCAAATGCACAAATTCAGAGGCAAAATAACAGACGCTCGTCTCAGATTGGCCTCGGCCTGAGAGAGGGAGACACAACTGACAACAGCATGTCTGCCTGTAACTGTCCCGTCTGATTATCTCTCCCAGCCGGCCCCCGAGGGGACACCCCACTGAAAGAGGCCACTCTTCCATGTACAACAGCCTCTGTCAGAGAGTGGGAGACCGCAGTCTCCAGCCTCAGAGCCCCTGACGCAATCCATCGAAATCCACACGAGACGGCCAACGCCGTGCACTGAACAAGGTTTTCAACGCTTTACCATAGGAAATGCAAGAAACGTGGACGGAGGGAGAGCCGCTGGCGTCTTCCACGTCTTCCTATTTCACATTTAGAACACTGTCGTGCTATTTGTGAAGTCTGACTCTTTTCTAAACCCGATGCAAACCTGCATATTCTTCAGAACTTCATCAAGCTGACGGATAATGCCA
>NC_090905.1:2230755-2380755 GCF_040956055.1 Brachionichthys hirsutus
TGTGTGGGAAACCCCCATGCGTTTTATCCAACCAATTGTCAAAACGATTTCCAGTTCACCATAACATGAAACAAAGAACAAGGTGGCGTTTTGCATTGGCTCTAAACAAATAAATGAATATTCAGGAGACAGAAATCGGTAATAATCTACAGGTCAGCCTGGACTTCGTCCCGGTCGGACTGTGGAACGCATGAACTCGGTCCCCTGGTTTTGCGGTATTCACTTTACGCAGGCGCAAGAAAAAGCGCGACGCCTGACCTAAAAAAAACAGCTGATGTGCTGCGCCTTGATTGGTCCAAATCCACCCAGATCCCGTGCTCCCATTGGCTACTTCAACTCAAAGTGAAAAGAAACATTTGAAGTTGAGTTGAGTTTTAGTTTCTTTTGATCCGGGGAGATATTTTGCAGCGTGAAATCATCCGACTGAGCCATTTGTCCAGAGGACAAATGTTGTCAAGTTTGCTGCTCTGACACCTCAATGATTGATGACGGGCTCGGGGCCACACGTGATCGTCGGTGCGCGTCACCGAAGCGCCCGCTGCACGCCGATAGAGACCGTGCTACGCGCACTGGCAATGCGCGTAATCAATAAAGAATAAGCCCCCAACAAAGTAAGAGAGAACAAACAAGCGAGCGAGACACCCCAGGCTGAACTGTCAGTTCTCTCTCTCTCTCTCTCTCTCTCTCTCTCTCTCTCTCCCTCTCTCTCTCTTCCATTCGCTGAGTTGATTGTTTGGCTGTTTTTTCGGCCAATTTCTTTTTCTCTCCAGATTTGAGCGTGCCAAGTGAGGAGAAAGCGCAATATGGCTGGCTTAAAGGCAGATTTCGGTCATTACACGCACGCCATCGTCCGGGGTATCCCCGCGTCGCTGGCCGAGAATGCGCTCCGGACCCACGCGGGGGAGGAGGTGGATCTGGCCGAGGCGCAGAGGGAAGAAGAGGCGTACGTGGAGGTCCTGCGGGCGAAGCTCGGGCTGGAGGTGGTGGAGCTCCCCGCGGACGAGTCGCTCCCGGACTGCGTGTTCGTGGAGGACGCGGCCGTGGTGTGCGGAGACACGGCGCTCATCACCAGAACCGGGGCGGAGAGCAGGAGGAGAGAGGTAAGAGGTGCCTATAAAGGTGACAGGTAAAAAACAACAACAACAACAATGCATTTCTCCAATTGTCTGTCAGTGCGTTTCACGGGATGCGTTTGAAGGACTCACTGAAGGCGCGCGCGCAACAAATGAGCCCCAGATTACAGATATTTAGGGATTAATCCATCGAGGAAACAGCAGTGTGTGTGAATATATGCTGTTGCCTGGTTATAGCTGCAATGGAGGATAATTGTATGCATGCAGGTGTGTGTGTGCGCGCGTGTGTGTGTGCGTGCGCGTTAAACAGTAGGATGGCTTCTGTGAAAGCCCCTGTCGTTTCACATCAGAGTCTCTGGACTGGGTTCACTGGTGCTAATGGTCCCCCTCCCCATGCAGCTGCAGACATTGATTTAAAAGCTCAGAGCCGTTACCCCCCCCCCCCCCAACCACCACCACCAGTTTAATTAAAGCAGAACCCAGTGCATGTGAGATTTGCATGCACAGGTGTGCACATCATCAGCACCCGGCCAGACCCATCCGTTCCCACATTTAAATTGGAAAATTGTCACATTTCACTTTTCCTCTGCAGATAAGCAGAGATTGAAAATAGTTTTTTCTTCTTCTTCTTCATGCACTGTGTATTTAAGGACTGTCCCAATTTGATTTTGTGGGATTATGGGATTTATTTTTTGTCTCTGTTGTTAGACAACAACACCCCGCGGCGGATGACGCCGTGCCTTTGAACGCCACGCTGCAGCCTAATCCTCCAGTTTCCGAATGAGTGGAGAGAATCAGGGAGCATCCTCTTGTTTTCTACCCGTGAAGATAATCGACTGAATGTTGCGTACGGGTTGTTCTACCTGCTGCATGGCTGGTCTCTGCCTCAGTTTTGCAGATTGACATCCTTCCCAGTTGTCAGATTGTTGTTGCCAATTTACTGCCAAGATGTGTTAGCAGTCGCGCATTAGCATTAGGTTTAGGGGAGCTGGTGGTTTGGATGACTCAGTCAGGTTTTCCTCACAGGGGATTGTTGGGTCTCTTTCACTTAAAGGGTACATCCTAGACCTGCTCTTGGGCGAGTGCCTTGATTTAACTATAAATTGACTTGAATTGAAACGGTTTTCTGAATGAATTGGTGTGAATGGGTCTATATGTGGTTTTCTTTTCACTTTGTCTTTGATTTTATCCTTGAAGTAAGTAAAATAAATAAATACCTAAATGAAGCAATTCTGCATCATTGACTCAAAATAATACACGTCAACCTGGAGCTAATCATTATATAGAAAAGTCCTGTCGCTGCAGAATAATCTGATCAATGATTCTCTCTTTAGTCTAGATTAAAAGATCAGGGATTTCTGGGTGCTTCATTACATTTTGTTGCACCTTTTCTGCTTCATAGATCAGAAACGGCCTAATTGTTTAGTCTGGCAGCCTCATTAAAAACTCAATTTCTGCTTTTTATTTTTTACATGTATATTTACTTTCCAGCCTCTCTTTTTTCAGGGCAGCGACTGCTTAATGAACTTGACCTTAAAATGACCGTGAAATAATTGCTACACCTGCCTCCTCTTTCTGGCTCTGCTCAGACGTAATCGCGCGTCGTTGCTTACTGCACGATATAAAGATATACTGCTGGAAGCAGTTACTGTAACTTCCGTGTACGGAGCCTGGAAAATGGTGGTCATTAAAAAAAATTCTAATCTGTCATAACAAGTGGAAAAGGCCTCAGGTGTCAGTCGAAGTCTGGCGACAGGATGGAAAACTCTCCCTCCAGACGACGTATTTCGGCCATGTTTTTATAGATGTGATGTTTCTTTGCAGGCACCTTTGCGGTCATGCCTCATGTAGCTGCCCCTAAACTCCCACCAGACAGCACAGAAGCCTTGTTTTGACTCAATGACTTGCAGATGCAGATGCAGATTCCTTGCTGTCCTCCCAGCTCTTACATGACTCCCCCCGGCCTGGTTTGCTTCAGGGGGACTTGACATCCTTGTGTGAATGGAGGAGGACAGCGAGACACCTGGAATCCGCCAAGTAGCGTGTGGGCCAGGGTGAACGAGACTTCCGAGCATCTGTCACGTTCCTACAACATTTAACCTGCCCTTCCTCTCGCTGTTTATCCGTCTGGATCCTCGTCCGGAGCGGTCAGTCGTAACATCCGCTGCCTCGCTCATCCGCTGCCCCCCCCCCCCCCCCCCTAACATCACTAACTGATGCAGCGGTGCTGCCAGTGAAACAGTTGGACTCCATAAAATATATTGTCCATGAGCTGTGTCTGGTTCTCACATATTTAGTTTCTTGAAGACGAGCCGATCTGTAATCATCTCGTCTTCAGCCGCTTCTTTGAATCTGGGTCACGGGTTTACGCTGGAGCCTGTCCCAGCTGGCATTGGGCAGGAAGTGGGGTACACCCTTGATAAGTCGCCAGCTCATCGCAGGGCTTTTGATCTGTATTTGTCCAAAAGGCGTTCAAGGATATGCAAGCAAGCACAATTTTAAAGTAAATATTGTTACGTGCTAACAATGTCTAGACCAGACAGCTGCCCCACCACCTTGTACGTTCCTTGGTTCCTGCCCCCCCTTTGGTCATAAATTCACCCACTGCAAGCCCACCAGTCAGCAGTCTGCAAGGCAGCTGTGGCGCACTAGTGAACAGGAACTCCTCTCAGCTTGGCACGATGACCGGGTCACACTCAGCTGTCACCGTGTGTGTGTGCATGTCTGGTTTGGTATGTGAGACCAAGCAGTGGAAGACACAGGAAGTGGCGCTGAGGGGGGGGGAACCCTTGCTTGAAGGTTTGGGGCTAAATAATTTCAATAAAATTATATACTTCTATACTTCTTTTTATCTTCTTCCTTTTGTCAGGCTCTTGTCGACTGCCTCAATCAGATCCATTATTATAAAAATCCTAATTAAAAATCCTGCATTCAGTGAATAAAAGTGCTAATTAGCAACTAAATATTCTGGAATAATGCTAATAATTAGTGACCAAATATGTTGCATAATGGATGAAAATGCTTCAGTAACGACTAAATATGTGACAACTACTGAAAATGTTGGAGAAATGATAGAAAATATCATTGATTAGTGAGCAAATATCAATTAGTGCTTTTGCTTGACGTGACTATTACTACTAGAAGGTGATTTAATGGTAATCGTGATCTCATAATCACATATTCCTCTTTATCTATGAGTGTCCACACAATGTTATAGATCCAGCAGCCCATGGCTGCCAGTGTTTCCTGTCAGTCCAGTTGGCAGTTACCATGAAATGTCCACCATATCTGCCGTTGCTGGTGGTAAAAGTAGGATTGGTGCGTATCTGGTAAAGTCATGCTGTTGTTCTGCAGCTTGTTTATCCAATAAAGTAGCCAGGGAATGTCACCAATGTGCGCTGGCTTCACAGTGAGCGTGACCGCAGGCTTGAGTCAAAACATCCCTCATATCCGAGGTGGAATTATCTCCAGGATGCTGATTGTGGGTTTTTTCTCCTCAAATGGCAATCCAAATATAAGATCAAGGAAGGCTTCCATGAGCCTGCTTGTTTGAATCATGCACTTTCCAATGAGGTCATGCCGAGTGGCCGATTCAGTCGTGAAGCATCGGCAGGCCTCAGTTCTGAAAGAATACAGTTGGATCGGTTTTAGAATTGTGTCTTGTTTGTTGTTGAAAATGAACTTGTAAGGATTTAAAACTAACGCAGCTCGCTGCTGTAGCTTTACGACCTCCCTGCCAGCAGCACTCCGGCTGTTTCCAGGCAAATTGCATCAGAGACGGCGAGCAAATGCTAAACTCCGCACCCGTTGGCGTCACATTACTTGGAAGGGCCTGGTTTCATATTTACATGCCAGGATGAAGCCGGCGTTAACCGGAGCCCTGACGCACAATGACGCACAATGACACACTGCCACGGTGACCGCATGTGCTTTAACACACAGCTTAAAATAAACGGCGCTCTCACACCCTTTGAGTCATTCTAGTATTAACTAGTATTTATTTAAACCACGCAAAATCAAAAGAGACCTGGTTGTGTTCTAAATTCCACACATACCTTTAATTTCCCCTTGATGTCTCGTGATTGGCTGGCGTCCGCGCTTGACGAGCTACAGCGAGGCTTGTTTCATATTTTTGCACTTCGCTCTTTGCTTCCAGAGCAAAGAATGTTATTTTCATCGCACGTGAAGCGATTTGTCTCTGCAGCACATTCCCATCCTCTTGTCATCTTCAGGAGCTCTTGGCAATGAATACCAATACTTTTTGACTTTTGCACAGATCACAAGCTTTGTCTTTACATGCTTTGTTGTCATCGCTCAGTTTAAGGCCCATCCATCACATGGCGGAGCAAATCGCTGCCGTGAACTTCCTTTGCACTCTGCCTCATCGGAAGGGCCTCCTCATCGGCCTTTGATGAAGGCGATATATCCCTGACACCGTTTCTGTTCCAGAGCTGCTGTTTCTGAGTTGGTATTCTCCTCTGCTCCATTTTCCGGTCTGACTAATGCCGTCTGCCGAGTAGCTCTTAATCATACCGGAATACGAGACACTGGCAAACTGAATTTAACGGTGAGTGACTCTCTCGCCGGCGGGATGAGAGCATCTCGGCTCTCAGACGGCACGAGTTTCTGCTTTCATCGCTGATTCCTGTGGGAGAACTTCCTGTCAGACGCCTAACTCTGTCAGCAATTTGATTTAAGTGAGATTAATAGGCCATGCGAATGATCTAGTCACTTAAAGGACTTTGGGATTAATTATTGACTGAATGCTCTCCGTAAAGAAGCTTCGAAGCTTTAGTTGGGATATTCTGCTAATTTCTTTTCACAAGTCATTAGATGGAAGATTAGAGGGAATTAGACATCTGATACCGAAGCGATTTGGAATTTAACAGATTTGGAGTTTAACAGATTCTGGATTAATCGGGTATTATGTCTTTGTGAGTGTTTATAGATTTAGAATACTAAACAGGCCATTTGAATATTGAAATCTGTCTCTAAACTCCTTATAATGGCCACATGAAAGAGCTTCTCCGATTCCTGCAGCTCTTCCATGACTGAGGCATGAATGGAAGATTTGGTTTCGGTCTGCACAAGAGGTGAGACTCCGGTGTTTCCGTTCCACATGACGGTGAGTCAGGAGATAGTATGTGTTGACTGGGTGCCACTCTGCTGCCCGGGTCTCAGGAGGAAGCTGGAGGCCCCGGGACCACGTGCACGTTTGTTGCACATCGGTGTGATGTGCGTGCGTATGCGTCAGTGTGTCTCAGGTACATCAAGTGACCTTTATTATTTTATAGAAGAAACAAAAACAAATTGTTTTGCCGTTCTGTGTAAAACAAACAAACAAACAACTGAATTCACACACACATGTCGAGCGATTTGAGAGGCATCTGCCAATATTCCCAATACCTTCGCTGTAGTATATTCATCGAATTGACAAGCAGAGACAAGCACTCAGACTGGGAAAAGCCAAAACGCTCAAACATCATTCGTTAGCTGGGTGTTTTCAGAGATCTTGGATCTGCCGATGCGGTTTTGGACACGTTCATGCAAAGGCTCATATTTTTTCTCCTGTATTGCATAAGAGATTAGATGAGTGCCATTCCCCGCCGTTTTGTCACCTTACTGTAGTTCGGTCATAGAAAAAGACGGGGGGGGGGGCTCCCCCGTCTGCCCTCGGCGGTCACAGTGTGGTGTGATGTCCGCCCTCAGTCTGTTCTCACGCCAAGGATCACACCGAAAACACACACAACTCCTCCACCAGACAACCTCTTCAGTCACGCAGAGATCAGAGTCAACACGGAACCGCGTCAGCGCTGGAGCGTCGCTTCCAATGTGAAAATGATTTCATTTCAATCAGATGCATGTTGGGGACGATGGGTATTCAAGTTCAAGGCCGTGTTGCATTTGGGCCATGGCATGACCGGTTTCGGTTACATAACACCCCCTTTCCATTGTGTAACTGTGTTTATTTAGTGTTCTAGCAAATAGTTTAGTAAAGAGGTGGCTCTCGTAGAAAGACTCGGGAGGATACACAGGCCTCGGAGGTGGGGTGGATGAAGTATTCTGCTGGCACTGCGATTGGAAAAACGACATCAACAGTATTGGGAAACACTCTTGGGACGGCACAGGGAGGCTCAACATAGTATGTTTTTTTTTCTTGTTCTTTTAGGGAACGCTCCGCTCGGGCTTTCACTGTTTATGGTGTTTGTGGAAAGAATGTTTTGCATTTCATACCTGTATCATGCCATGGCACAATCACTCCCGATTGTTTGACCCTGCAGTTTTTGAATACCTAAAACCTCACACGACACTTGGATCATGAGATGATAGACATTTAGTGAAAGTGACAGGAGGTTTAAGCTTATTTCTTTTGGATTTGAAGCATCAAAGAAGCTACCGTACATTTCATTCAATTAAAATAATTTCCAACGCTAAGCACCAAATTCAGCCAACGTATTTTGGCTCCTATTTCTCTGTTACAAAATGCAGTTTCGGGAAGTAAAAACAGTCCTCTTCCTTTGCCTCTCTGGGCAGCATCCACCCATGGCAACCCGAGGAGGTCAGCGCTTTAGAGCGAGGAGGAAATCAGCCCTGACAGAATGACAAGCTTCTCCGCTTCTTAGCGCTTACCATAAACTCATCTAATTGCTCTGGGGCTCCAGACCCACAATAAGAGCTCATCTGCTGTGGCCCAGAGCAGTGGGAGGCTCCTGCACACTTCCGGAAAATTGGAAAGAGTGGAAATGGTACACACATAGACACGCACGCACACACACACACACACAGAGTCCGCTTCTCAAAATCAAACCGCTTCACTACTACAAATGCACACAGATGCACAAGCATTGATAATTGGCTAATTCTGTGCATGGCTTCCTTTGGCAGTAGTTTGGCTTACATGCACGTGGAGTTGTATCGTTGTCATAGCATTAAAAGGCTGCAGGGGGTAAATCACACTTGTTGCCCAGCTTCACGAGGAAACAATCTTGGCAGGCGATCACAGGTCAGGGGCTGCAGGGTCAGCAGGCAGGCCGATGATCTGGAATCCTTTTGTCCAGTAAGGGGATGTGTTACTGTCAGCTGGTTAGCCATCTGGATTAGCACGTTAGCCCTCCAGGAGCCATTATCAGCTTTACGGCTCACGCAGTTGTAGAAGCAGAAGCAGATTCACACTTGATTTATTTGATTAATGCTTTGAGAAATGCTTTCGCTGACATTTTAAAGGGTTATTTTGATTTAATGCAGAGAAATCATTAAAGCTTCATAATAGAACAAAGATTTGTTTGTAGAAAAATAATGATCATAATTAGAATTATTACTCTCAAGCTTGGATTATTCATTTTATTACTTCAGAATGTGTCGTGGTTCTGGCCAATTATTACATGCTGATTCTAAAGCGAGTGGAGATATATCACTCAGTCTATGTCAAGTAAAAAACTTCAGATGACTCAGGGGGTTCGTTAATGACCTGAGAGGTGCTGATGACTCAGATATCCTGAAACCAAATCCGCTCTGATCTTTTGAGCCCGAAGGGAAACTTATCAGAGGCCTAGTGAGACAGAATAATGGCAAGTTACCCTTGTAATGTTTTGGAAACAGTGTCTTGCCAGGATCATTAGAACAGAGCGATTAGGAAGAATCTTCAGACGTAATGGGTCCATTTCTGTCTCAGCACACATGGTTGACACACACATGGGAAGCAATGGGTCAAACGCAATAGAAATGACA
Organism: Brachionichthys hirsutus; assembly: GCF_040956055.1. NCBI lineage: Eukaryota > Metazoa > Chordata > Actinopteri > Lophiiformes > Brachionichthyidae > Brachionichthys > Brachionichthys hirsutus. The sequence continues at coordinate 2,239,557 of NC_090905.1, forward strand.
CTTTTGTCACTTTGTGGAAATAATCTGAAGCCTCAAGCAAAGCTACCCTGACGGCTCCAAGATGATTACTTAATACTGAGATTGCCCGTTAGCTGACGTGTCAGTGTCAGTAACGACGGTTGAACATCCATAGACTCCGTGAAAACAGGAGCGCTAACTCCTTTGTTACTCCACCAAGCGAAACAAACACAGACGTAGACTACACACACGACTCCAGCATAAACAGTCTGCAAGGAAGCAGTGAGAACAAGCTCGGGACCATGATTCCGCTTTTTCACACGTCTGTCCCCCCCCCGGGCGCAATCCGGCATGTACAAAGAAGTCGACAGAAAAATACACAAATGCGCTGAGAGCCAGACGGACTCGTACACACAGATAAGAAATCGGACCTTGAGGTCGAGGATGGCGTCCATCCCAGGGAGCGAATCCCATGACCTCTAAATACGAGCCTGTACACACGGACGTCCTGTCCAGACACGCACAGCGAACGGAACGCCGTTTCCTCTTCGCTGATAGACTTTTGACTTTGACCAGCCATAACAGACTCGATAGTCCCCCCCCCCCCCCCCCCAATCACCGCCCGCTGTGGGATACTATTGATTGACCTTTTTTCACCCTCACATGTTGGGTCGACTTTTGCTGCTGCTTTGTGGGCGATCGTCTTTCTGCACACGTGCTTAGAAAACTCTTTTTCCGACCGCTGTGTCCTCCATGGAGTTTCCATCGATGTTCCTCGAGGCATCAGGAGCGCCGATCCGATGCTTCATTTATCCGCACTATTAACTCCAGGTATATAAAACAACATTAGCAGCAGTATTAGCTCATATTTCACAATGCAGGTGTCTTTAAGTCAAAGAGCTGTCAGGTGAAAATTGGGAAGTCCTACGATGTGACAGTACATTGCTCTGTGACATTAAGATTAAGAGATTAAGATTATCTTTTATTGTAATTATATGTTTAACACTTTTTACACTGCAAACACACAACAAAAGTCCGTTTACATCCTAGTACCAATATGACATACTGTCAAAGATTGCGGAAAACAATTAAAAACAAAAAATAAACCCCCTTTAGGATATTTGTTTTCTCTGCTGTGCAGTAGATTGTCAATTCTATTGTTCTTGTTTTCATTTGTCAAACTTTTCCCGTTTTTTTTCCTACAAAATCCTCAAGGACTTTGCTGTAAATGGAAACCTCCTCCATTCCTGGATGCATTCGATCAATCTGAGCCCGGCACCGAAGTCCGTTACCGCGCCGATCATCTTTCTTCAGGCTTCTGAGGAGTTTGTCATTTACGAGGTCTCCTTTCATCACAGCATGATTAAAACCTGCAAAGTGATTTCTCCCCATCATTCAGCACCTACTTTGCAATTCCGCCTTGAATAGAGAGTGAAAAAATCTTTAACTGACTTGCTTTGGGGCCACGAGAGGCAGCCCTCATGAATACAGAATGAGAGACAGCCGTGTTTTCATGCTGTCAGGCCTCGTTCTGACATTTGCAGTGATTCAGGCTGTAGCTCGCGGCGATTGTAAATGAACTTCTGATGTTAATAGCTGTGAAAAGATCCATTGAGTGAGAGAAGGACACGTTCCTTTCATAATCTGAACGGCTGGTTTTTTCCTATTGCTACACATCTTCTGGTTTAACAAACGTTAGTTTGAGCCTTAAACTTGGGGCAGCCCATTATGTCAGTCCTCGGGACGCTCAATTGCCTTGCTAGTAAATCTTTTTTCATCCTCTCCTAATCAGGGTCAGAAAAGCCTTATTTCCAGGGAAGCCTCAGGTAGCATCAGTTCTTCTCCTCTGACCTCTGTGACGTTCCGGCAGCAGCTTGAATCTGCTGACAGATGCCTCTCGTGGCACAGACCGAATACTTCATCTGAACTAAACCTTAAGATTCGCCTCTCTTGGTCTCCATATTCTCTATATTTCAAACGGCTCTGTAAAATCCATCGCAGCTTGCAGATGGTCTCTCGAGTTCGAAATGACCTCATGTTCTTGGCGTAGTTGCAAGCACATAGTCTTCTTGTGCGCTGAACGATTACTAGTGACATGCAAATTAGTGGTTTACATAATCTGGCTAAACCCTCTTCTCATGTGCCGTCATCGCCTACCGGTCGTCGGACAACAGCCGACAGTCACAATTACCTGATGCTGCGAGTCATTTTTGTTGATCAGTGGTGGCCGGAGCTAACAAGTGCAGGTTCTGATAAAACAGAACATTCCGTGAAAGTTCTTCATCTGCCATAAATTCAGGATTTCTTTTTTTTTTTTTTTTTGATGCAAATTGGGTCACGGTGAAAAACAAAAGGAACTTTCAAAACACATGAAGAATCTGTGGCAGCCATGAGTTTTCCACACGCTGCTGTTCCTGCAGGAAAATGTCTCAACTTCCCTGTTTTGGCGGGACAACTCTTTGCAAGACATCAACACAACCCGGCGAACAAACGGCCCAGCGGTAGACTAAACTGACCCATCAGACGGCAACAGGAAGTGGAAATGAAAACTAATCAGATGGAGCTGGGGATCGGCGAGCCTTCGCTGCCTCGCTCTCCCCAGTCACAGCACCTGCTTTCCCCATCATCTCTCTGCAGCACATCCCACTCGCTGCAGAGCGAACCCTGTGCTGTTCTACGGCACGCTGACTTCAAACATGAGCTACTCCAGGAATGATAATGGCAGAAACATGCCTGGAAAAATAGGATTGTCCTCCAAAAATACACTCTGCTCTTTGTGTTACCGTGTGTGTGTGTGTGCATCTGTAATTGGCATGAGACGGGTCTCGGCTCAAAGAGTGATTGATGGTTGTTCTCTAGTGTTTGGATGTGATTGGCCGGGTATGAGCTGGTAATAAAAGACTGGCCGAGCAATATCAGGGGTTGTTGCATCCTAAGAAACACACCTGTCTCGTGCAAGAGCTCACACACACACACACACACAGACACACACATGCACAGAGCCCGTGGGACATTCCCACTGTGCTCCATTACACATTCCAATCCTCTGACAGCATGTCTGCTTTTATATCATTATATTCAAGATTTAACAGAAATTTTGAAAAATAATTACAATGACACTTTCTAGTTTGAAAGAGTTGTTTGTTTTTATTTGATGCCATCTAACATTTGGAAAAGGGATATATTTAGTTTTACGATTTTTATTATGGTGACCGTTACAAAACCTTTCGATCATTTGGCCATCTTTTTTTTTATTTTAGGTTATATTACGTCATGATTGCTTTTTGTTCCCTTTTATGAAGTCATTGAAATCAGATGCAGACTGATGAGATAACCTGCAGATAAAGGCACAATTGAACTTTATGGACTTTATTAATCTGGACTGCTTACTGCATGATAGAGATGCTGACCATGATATTGTATTTCTGCCGGAGATCGACTTTGCAACCGAAGTTGAAAAAAATCCTATTTTTTCCAACTTCGGTCTTTCCAAAAAGTCATTTGTGGTAGTGTCTCTCACTTTGATGTCAGACAGTGCTGGTAATTCATTTAGCGCTATATCCGAGTGGCAACGTTCTAAAATTAGCTCAAAAATATTTAGCAAATGAAATACGAAACCGACTAAAGCCTGTCAGAAAAATGTCAACACATAGTATGTCAATTTTACTTCCTGGGCCTGTAAATAAACACAAGGAAAACGAAAGACACATTTTTATTTCAGAGGTATCCAAGGTATGAAAGGTGCTGTATTAGCAGATTTTGTTTTTTTTTGTCCAATCCTCACAGCTCGGATCTTCCTGTGCGTGAATAAGCCTCGCCTTTCCTTTACCTCGCCTCACCAGACTCCGGCAGTTACGTCAGGCCTTTCAACATGCCAGCCACATGACAGACCAACTTCCAAACAGATGAAGAGTCACACGTCCGGCTTCGTAGGAATGTCCCTGTCATGACAACGCAGAGTTAAAGTGTCCTCAGGAATGTCCCAGAGCTCTCATTGGTCACCCACTCAGCAGTTATCAGCGCGACCAGCGGACGCAGGGATGCACGGATCGACCATGTAAGGCTCTGGTGCCGCCGTGGATCATGACTCAGTGTCGGGTTTGTGGCCGCGGCGGACACCTGCTTCCTGGATCATTTCGGTCAATGGTCGCCATCTGTTTCTGTTCTGACCTCTCACAACAGAAGTATCCAGCGAAGACTCGCATGAAGACACACGTTTGTTTAGTGAAATGATCAGATTGTTGCACCTTTTTTCACCGTTGATCACTTCACAAGATTATCCTGAGTCTTTTTTTTTTTTACATATTACAGAATATCTCTAGGGGCTAACCGAGCTAGTGAACTGCAAACAGCGGAAGAGGATGGAATGACTTATTTAACAGTTATTCTATGACGGGCCGAATGCACTGCAAAACACCAGGAATGTTAAAAGTCTGTGCTTTTGATTGCTTACTCATCCATTGTGCTTTTTTTTTCTTCAAAGGGAATTCTATTGAATCCGTTTTCTGCGATTGAAGTTGACGTAATGCCACATTCTTCTAACTCAGTTACGAGTCCCATTCAAGGACGGTGGATAATGAAACACAATAAAGACAGCGTCTAGGATGGATTTCTGACATAGGCCGTCATGTTGCATGTACCGCCTTCCATTGTCTCAGACTTTGTTTTCGACTGCCTTCGTGAGGAATTTACTTTGGTCAGAGGAAGTGAAACCGCAAGTCTGTGCCTATTACAATGGAACAATTTGGTGCTGGGCCAAACCTTCTTTATAATAAGGAAGCACTTAATGGGAAGCCAAATGCCGCGTCATTCTTCCCATAGTTTGTCAGAGGAATCCACATTTTCCTTTGGCGAACACAGCGCTCATCTCCCCCGCCATCTGTGTAATCCTCTCAGATTGTGTCCATGACATCACTGCGCGATAACAACACGAGAGCCGCCGGCTTCTTTGGGAAAACTCTTGGATGGATTGGGCCAGAAATCATAACAACGTTTAACGGATTTGGAAATATTGTGCAGTGATGCATGAATAGATTGTCTGCGCCAGAATATTTTCCTTTATGGTGTATGAGAGCATTCGGTGCCGAGTTCCAATGCTCATAGCAACAGGCTAGAACTTCCCGTTAACGCGGAGCAGAAGGTCTCCAAGGGGTTTGTGAATGGGGGGACACCCAAAAGGGTCTCCTCAGCAGAGACTCGTCTACTGCATCTGTTTCTCCTTTATTTTATTTGTCGTCACCAGTCAGTCATATTTGTTTTGAATTTAAGCTTTTGCTTTGAATTTATACAATTCACTTTCACATTTTCATTTTGTAATCCTTTGTAATGTGTAAGCACTGTAACTGTGTGTGAGTGTGTGTGTGGGGGGGGGGGGGGGGAGGTAGTGGAGGAACAAAAGAATGTGACCCAGCAGCGTCACCATTTGCCACAGACGTAAGATACGGGTTGAACATAATCCTTATCTGCAAAGGAATGATAGATTAAAGACGGCGAGGATAGGGCCAAAAAAAAGTCAAATGATCCATTGTCCTTTGCGACGGAGATTTCCTGCTCTCGCTATACGGAGACGTCACAAAGATTGTCTCCTGTATTTTGGCCCAGTGGCGGGTTCACTCTCCCAGATCTCTGTCTCCGAGACCTAGAAATGTGGTAGAATTTCTCCTAGACTGATGAAATCCTGTTAAGAACATAGTCCATGCCGGTGACATCCCCACTGGCGGGTGACGCCTGACGGTTTGGGAACTGTGAGTCCAGTGTCAGGTATTACCTTTATCATTAGCGTCATGTCAGAACTCTTGAATCAGAGTTAAGGGTCTGACTTGGGCCATGTGTATGCATGTGCATGCTTGTCGGATGTTATGCATGCATGGCTGCGGGAGCACATGCGCTCTCTTTGAACTGCTACACGTGTCCTCTTGACCTAAATTTTGAACTCTGTGCCATTTCCCCTGTAAGGCATAATTCTGGGCACGGCTTACCCCTACATGCTTCCCATAATGAGAACACTTTAGGTGACATCATGTGTCAGTTTTATTCTGAGGTCCCGGTGTCTTAATCAGTATTCTGTTGGCTGTTGAAGCCGTCTGCGCAGCCGGGATTAAAAATATTTAACTGCAATCAGAGGTGCATCGCATGCGATTTGTGGACCAATCAGCAGACCGCCACGTGCATGGTGGCCTTAATGGTGCAGAATCTTTATGAACTCGAGAGGATGTGAGTTTTTTGGATTGAGGCTGCTAAAATTTCATCAATATTCCATTTCAATTTGACCACCGGGGAGGTTTTCTGTGTGTGTTTGTGTGTGCATGCGCATCGTTGGCATAAACTGGTGGAATGGAACGATGTTAGACCCAAAAAAGTAAGCGTGTAATTTTCCCTTTATCTGCTTTAAGCTTTCCGAAACCACCGCTGATGTTGCCAGAGACATCATCTCTAGAAAGCAACAAAGACGTACCAACTGTTCAAAATATGTTCCGACAACCCGAACCTGGCATCCCAGCATGCCTGGGCGTCGGCCGACGCATTGTGCACATATACACACAACCTAAGGCCCAAAGCGTTCAAACCCTTATAAGGTAAAACCACAGGTCTGGCTCGAGTGAATCTTTTTTGCAGCGTCCCAGGCGAACTTTGGTATTTGTGGCTGGGAAAAGCATCAAGTATGCAGAAAGGACATCCTTCAGTGTTTGTTTTCTCTGCTTCCCTGCATGCATCCTGTGGTTCTGACTGGCTGGCTGCTGGCATTACGTAAAAGCCAGACTCCGTGCTTATACATTTTTTTCCACCTCAGTTTTGGTAAATGATTCAGCAGAGCCTGACTAAATGAATGTTTTCAGAGCGTGGTTATGAGTCTAAACAGCTTTCCATGTTTTTCGCCTGACAAATTTGTGGTTTGATCATGCGTTCATGCACATTTTAGACAACGTGATATTTTATGCTTTTATGCGTATTTTTTATATTCATTTGATTAGCATGTATGTGCATGTGTTTCCCAATGAGCCGCTGTCAGTGCATACCTGACCTCCCGACTATGAGGTTAATCATATCCACCTGCAGTCATTCAATAAACCTCGGAAGAAATGGCAAATCATGTCACAGCTATCCAACAATGCCCCCCTCTGCTCTTTTTTTTAATTTTAAATCACCAGCTCGTAATTATGTGCTCCAGTGAGAGCCATGCAGCTCTCGCACACAAGGACACACACTTCTTCATTAGCACACCTGACACACTACTTTGCTTTGCATTCAAAGAGCATGCTTCAAGGGGCATAGAATTGCACCGCTATCTCCTTTTCATCCCAGCTCCCTCTCCTCCTCTGCATCCACCTCCACCTGCGCCTCATACCTCAAGCTGGCTTCTTTTCACTCCTCCTTTTCCCTTTTGGGGGGGGTCTATAAATGAAATTCGGTGTCTGTGTTCCCCTGCAGCAGAGACATACCAACAGCCAAAGGATGGATATGTGATGTCATCATCATAATATCCTTCTCTCGGTTAAATATGCTCATCTGTGATCGACTGTGGCTTAACTTAATGATCCTCAGCAGGTTAAGTACACATGGCAGTGCTTTAGCTTGATGCTAGCTTGTTCGCCAATGTGTAACTGTAGCAGCAGTTTTAGCATAAGGTGGTATTATTAGTTTAATTGCAATATTAAAAATTGCAAATGCTCATGCAAATTTAGCATTTTCACCTGCAGCACAGGCGGAGTGAAATTCAACTTCACTCACAAGTGCAGTTTCAGTCAAGTTTGCACATAGTCATGCATTCTTTGTTAACTTAACTCTCCATGTTGAAGCAAAGTCACGGCTGGGGGCTATTTTCCTACCAGCTTGCCTCACCCAATGAGGTCACACCTTCTGGAATCTTGAGAATGTAAAGAATGGCGAGGGTTAAAAGATTCTGAGCGGTACTACATGTTATCAGGACCTGGTTGAGAGGGAAGGTCAAAATGTGATCCACGTCTGAAATGATGAAATGATGGACGGTACGATGGGGGCATACACACCTTCATCTATGAGCTTCTTCCCTAATCTTTTAGGTGCACCTGACAAACAGGATTCCAAAATGCAATCTGAATTTGTTTGACCCAAATTAAGTCTGAGGCATTCCTGAATGATTAAAAAGTTGTTAAGATAATTGGTAACATCCATGTGCAGAATACTGAAGCTCTGAACAAAGTTTAATTTTTTGCTGTCTTTGAAAAATGTCTTTTGACTTGAGGGTTTATTATCTACTATAATGTTCTAATCATTATAAAACCTGCCCAGTTATTTCCTGCAAGACGAGATGCATCGTTGTCCAGATGAGAAGAAAGGGCTTTGAAGGTGGTGGGGGGGGGGGGCTGGTAGTCGGTATGTTTTTTTGGCAAGCTTCAGGTGGAGATGCTTGCTATATTCCCTCAAGCGTCTGGAAAGTATGCCGTTTCCATTACGGTCTGTCTCGTTTCACAGCAGGAGCAGCAGCAATGTTTTTGCATGGAGGCCTGAGTGTGAGGGGTGAGCTCTGTGGCCTTGGCTACAGCGGTGCCAGGTGTGGAACGGAGGGACGGTGGTCCTCTAAGACACTCAAATGTGCAGCTCTAAGGACACAGAACCGGCTGCCTGTTATCAGGGAGACAGGAAGCAGAAGCAAACTGCGTTCAGATAGCTGCTGTTTTGTTAGAAAGCAAACTAACCAACAAGTTGTCGAGAAATTTACATTGCATTGACGTGTGTTTCTTATTTGAACCCACAATAACCCTTTAGGTTGACATAACAAACTAAGAAACAGTTACTTAGAGTTTTTAACCCCATCCGTTTTTTTTTTTTTTTTTTTTTGCATACTGTTATTAATGTTTCACATCATGAAAAAGGTTAATATTAGACAAAGATACACCAAAATGTAGTTTATAAATGATGCCATTTTTTTTTATAGGAACAAACGATCCAAACCAACTATGTCCCATCTGAAACGGTAATTAGCCGGCTAGCCACACTCAGCGCTGATGAGTGCCAGACCTGTTGAATTAAGAAATCACTTAAATGGAACCCATTTCTAAAGAAATTCAAGAACGTAGGAGGAAAAAAGTTGTTGACATATATCAGTCGAGAAAGGGTGAGAAATCCTGTGAGACTCCAGCAAACCAGGGCGGGAGCCATTATCCACGAATGGAGAAAGCCTTCCCTGGAGTGGCTGACCTCCCGAAATGACTGCAAGAGCACATTGGCGACTCACCCAAGAGGTCCTAAAAGAACCCAGAACGATATCTAAAGAACTACAGGCCTGCCTTGCCTCGGTTAAGGTCGGTGTTAGAGACTCTAAAAAAGAGGCAGATGGCTTCCACGGGAGAGGCCTGTCCAATTTGATGTCCAATTTGATGTCCAACGCATCAAAGCAAGTTGCCTCCCCACTACTGAATCCCTGCAGTATGGTTAATTCCACATGGTTGTCTTATAGTTCAGTGTCAGCTCATTGGCTCCATCCCTGCCGGTTAACATTAGCACCTGGCCTCTTGTTTCCTTCTAAAAGGAGGAAAGAATCTTTCTGGGAATGCCCTTCATGAACATTTATAGGAAACCTTTCACATATCTTGTTTTCTTTTCCTTTCAAGATTGAAGTGCATAGTCCTTTCCCTCATATTTCCATACTGCCCCCTCCCATCACTTCCAACTGTTTTGGGAAATCCCTCATAATGGGGCTGTCAGTATGTGCTTTGCCTGGCAAGCCCCCCCCCCCCCTCCCCCACCCTTTGGGAACATCCAATGCATTCTTAGGAAATCGTGGGTGTAACCATGTGGTGTGGCGGTGTTTTCTTTCACTAGAACGCACACTTTCCGTGCTGCTTTCATTATGCTGGACAGCGCAGAGAGGGCTTCTTGCTCCAACACCTCAACAATGAAAAGAATGCAGATATGAAAAGACACGAGCCACATCTGTGTAATCCAGATGGTAAAGCGTGGCATAAAAAGAGTCATTTTTTCCAGATAGCCAGAATGTCCAAAGCATGAACATAAATTGACCATAGGAACACCTGGAGAGAGAATGCTTTTGAGGGAAGCATACTTTTCCAGTAAGTTCAAACTCTTCTGCATCCCGCTAACCCCCCCTCCCTTAGTCTGGCTTTCCTGACCTTTTGGCCGGGGGTTCCTGTCTCTCTGAGCAAGCCAGGCCATATATTAAGAAGATTCCCTGTGCGGGAGAGAAAAGCGTGAACCAGAGAGGCAGCTCGTCCTAAACTCTCCCCTTCCTCTCCCTGCCTTGTATTACTCAAACGTTCCAGACTTACCTTTCTCCATCCATGGAAAAGGCCACGGGGAGGTCGGGCTCTGGGCCACTTAAGCCCGCCCTTTTTGCTGAGCATGTTTGGTTGGACATTCCGTTCTGTGGCGCGCCTCGCACCGAACATGCCGGAGCTCAACCAGCGGAACAAAAACAAACACGATGGGGATCCCTCCTCAAATCATCTCGATTGAATCGTCTTTCGGCGCGCATGAAACTCACGCCAAGTTTTGAATCGGTGGAAGCAATAAGAGTCGGTTAACCGCAGCGCTCGGAAAGCCTGACGGGCAACGGGAAATGACTTCTGATGACAGTTGTCGGGCCTTCCACTGTCCAATCAACTGCTACTTCCCTTTTCAATCCTAAACCACATGTGCTTTCACAGAACCTCCCTGGCAGACGTCTACTAAGCATACTGCCGTCTTACAGCAGTTTCCACATCTTTCGGGAAAGTCCGATCTAGTTCTTCAAACCACGTCTTTTAGAAATTCCACGCAACCCACTCTTCCTTTCCGGCGCGTTAACGTATCACAACATTGTGTTTATTTCTGTAAATGGTTGCTTCTTTGACTTACTGTGCATATACAGTTCTTCCTGTGGTGGATTTCGGAATCAAGAGGATGGATTTATTGCACCGATTGAAGAACTTTACAGCAGTTGTGGTTTTATTAAATGTGATCAGGTCTGTAATAAAGTAATTACTGGCACTTTGTCAACGCAGCAAACTGAAAAGAATCCTTTCTGTTCCATTCATGATAGCAAATATTTAATACTAACGTCTTAGTCGTTGCATAGCTAATGAGAATCATGCATTTAAATGGAGTAAAATGACAGGACAAACTGTAGCTGATAACTGTCAACCTCCTTGTGTGTGAGGGGCAGAGGAATGCTGCACCCCCCACCCCATTATGGCGGAGCGTGGGACCCTGCTGCCTGGTGTAAGGAGGCTAGGATGACCTTCAGGAATGCTATTGTTGTGTCCTCTATTCCCTTTCCAAATGCACTGTGCGCTATCAGGCTGATGGTCCTTTTTAGTAGAATGCGATATCCACGGGTACCGGGGGCAAGAGAAGGGAGACGGGGGTCCATAAAAAGCCCCAAATAAAAGGCTGTTCTCTCTGCTCCGTCTACCCTGTCCTGTGCCGGAACGGCAGGAATGTGGCGGGCATACTGACTGGAACTCTGAGCTTCAGCCCCTAATGAATTTTAAAAGGCTTATTCATTCAAAGCAGGGTGCTGGTTAACAGCGCGTTGGCTGGCTAAGCACTCCGGGGGATGTGGGGGGGGGGGGGGGGGGGGGGGGGATAAAGAGGACCCTGAGAGGAGGCGCTGGCAAAGTGAGTTGGCACCTAGACCAAGTTGGGTATTGAATGTCCCTCACAGTGAGATATAATAGGCCGATCTACATGAGGAGTCCACTGTTGGAGCATTCTTGACCCTGCCACGAATATCTAGAAAGAACAGGGGGGGTGTGAGGGAAAGAGGGATGATGAAGAATGAGAGGAAGCGAAAAGGATCCAGACTGGAGAGAGACGCTGCAGACGGAGAAATCCGTCAAAAAGGAGCTCCGGTTTGATCATAGGGAACTTGAAATGCTTGCACCTGTTCAAGGAGTAGTTTAAGGTTCATGTTCGCTACCCAGTGGATGGATTCACAATAGAAATAGAAACGTGAGGAAACAGCTGATCATCAACTTAAAGCTTATTGTGCTCTAATTAGCAGCACGTCTTCGGGGACATCCAGTGGCGTGCCGATGTTTCCTACTTTACAGCAGCTGAGTGTTTGTCTGTCATGATCACTGCGCTGACTGCTCTTCCACATCCGAGAGCAAACCCCCCCAACGAGCATTCAATCTAATAGACAGGTACGGGTGATGATGATGATGATGATGATGATGAATATATTTATTAGATAGAATGTTAGAGTACAAGTACAGTCACACAGTAGCATGTATTACAGTACAAATAAAGTCAAACATCCTGTCTAAGAGGAGCATTTCAAAAAAGCCCTTGCGGTCTTGTTTCCGTTGAAAGTCCTTCGTACATAAATCATCCACAATTAACAATACAAATTTAACAATACAAATAAAAATAAAACCAATATTAAATTACTCAATTGATGCAACGTAACATTAGAAAATCAAAAAGAAAAAGATTTTACACCGCCAGTGCAAATTAACAATTAATCTAAAATAAATTACACCACTGATGCAAAATGACAATAAATAACTTACATAAATTACAGTAAATTACTAAAGCAATTAATACGTGCAACGTAGGTGGACAAAAAAAAGGAGGGGGGGTTTGATCCGGAGAGAGTCGTGGTGACTATCTCCGTTTCTGTCCCCCTAAAAGGTGTATTTTTAGGGCCTTTTTGAAGGAAGCCAAAGAGGTGCATGTTTTGAGGGCGGGAGTCAAACCGTTCCACCCTTGGGTGGCCGTATTGTAAAAAGATGATTTACCCATGTTAGTCCTGTAGGAGGGGGTAATCAGGTTGTTGTTTGAGCTCCCTCTAGTGTTGTGGCTGTGGGTGTCACTAAATCTGTGGAGGTGTTCCGTCAGGTATGCAGGGATTGAGGGGACTGAGGGCAGAGCTGCATTGACTATTTTAAATGCCAATCCCATTTTGAGTTGTTTAACCCTGTCTTCTACCCTGAGCCATTTTAGGCTAGCAAAATGTCCAGGAAGAAGGTGGGTCATGGCTTGTAGGAGATCAATGTGGAAGAGCTGACTGTTGAAAGCCTACGGGAAAATTACGGTTGATCTGCATTACTGAAATGCCATTTTAGCTTTTCAAATGAAGCTCCCATCTCTGCCACCCACTCGGCCTCGGCAGACAGAGCAGATAACAGAGGGGGCCCAGCAGCTCTGTGGGTCACATCACCTCCAGGAGCGTTTGGAGGAAATGCCAGAGGGATGAAGTAAAGCTGCTCCAAGCGGTCCTGCAGATTCCTGGACAGACGCCGCTGTGATAGCGGAGGCGCTGGCGTGAAACAGATTAGAAGAAAAACAAAAAAAAGCAGCCGCTGATAATGACGGTCGACACACCGATGTGAAAGTGTGTTGCCTTGTTGTGAAAGTGTTTTAATTCTAGATATAATAGGATCTGCAGAAATGCATGGCACGCCAATCTACCTGGGAGACTTAACGGCTCAACCGTCCACACATGAGGAGAAGCAGAAGCGTTGGCCATAAAGCACGGTAAGCGTGCTGAGGTCATAGTCAGATAGGGCTCGTGGAAACAGTGATGCTCTCACTGACACGGCCGCCTCTGGAAACGACTCCCACAGGAACCCCAAAAACAGGACGGTAAAATCACAGTGGGCGGTCAGACGGGAGAGAGCAGAGCGGCCGAAGCCCCGCCAAAATAAGGCCTGCCAGGCAACATGCAGGGAACGCATTTCATGATACATGCTAACGCTTGTGGGTGGAAGCCATCCTTTAACTGCTCAAGACAGTTCAGCCAGAATCGGTTTTATATTTAGTTTGTGTTGTCCTCCAGAATGCCCGATTTCTCCAGAGACACTGGCTTGTAAATGTTTTAGCATACTTCCTCCAAAATGATATAATTTCATGGCTCATTAAGATGATGTCATCAAAAGCTGTTGGGGAGGAAAGGTCTTGTTTCATTGCGCTCGACCTCCGGTTACCGTGAGTTACTGCTGCCTTCCAGAAAGCCATTGAGAATCCTCAAACCGATTTCCATCATCTTGTCGAGAGATGTCTGATTACCGCATCGTGATAATCCCAAAGATGGGAAGTGCCCATGTTGTGGCCCAGTTGATTGTACCTCATTAAAACCTTTTGTTTTAATATCAGCAGATGTCTCATGTGTATTTCTGTTTGTTTGTTGTAGACGGAGGAAATGAAAGCGGCCCTGAAGGACTTGAATCTCAACCTTGTGGAAATGACAGACGAGAACGCCACGCTGGACGGAGGCGATGTGCTTTTTACCGGTAGGATGCGACCCCTCTGTTCCTCTCCTTTGCACAACTTCTGCTACTCTTTGCGTACGACTGCTCTTGTTAAATTACAAAAAACATTCCTACAAAAAAACATCTGAGATGCATGCATTTCTCCACCACCACATTCCTCGCAACATCCTTTAAACTTGTAAAATGATTAAAGCAAATCTGCTTTAGAGTTTCCCTTTAAAAAAAACGAAACTACTTTGAGGACCAACATAACGTACATTTACGATTGGCTTAAAGGAGCCTCCTGGAGTCTGCTAAAGATGAGCTGTGTCATGTTTTATTTGCTCATCCATTAATTCTGCACCTCGAGACACACAATGTCTTGTCTTATACAACACGCTTCAATCTTGGTTCATACAGTAATCCATTATCCTGGTATGAAAGCTCTGATTCCGCTTGTTGAATTAACTACAAATGAGATTATGCAGTTGCAGTGCCACAGCAGATCGGAGCCTCGGGAAGTGAACATATAGCATCCTGCATCTCCCTGTGTTTTGGGATCTTCCACGTAAACGTTCCTCTTTGTGACCTCAATGACCTCAGCGCTCTTAGGAAAAATTACAAAAATAATACTGAGCAAAAGTGCCACCAGACAGTACAATCATATTTGATCAGGTAATAAAAGTCTCTTCTCTTGAAGGCAGGTCGGCCTCCTCTACACTTAGAACAACTATAGAACATTTAATTGGGTTTCTAGACACTTGGTTTGTACTCCTGTTCCTTCCAGATGAAATTGATTTTACATGGCAGTGCTAGAAACAATTCCTGTTGGCAGGGCCCGGGCTAACGGCTCTTCTTTTTATTTTATTTCAAAGGCTCAGCAGCTACTTTAGGAGCCCATCCGAGAGCTCAGTCTACTTCCGTAGCGTCGCCAGGCATTCTGGGCTCCGCCTGAATGTGCCCGTCGTAGTGTGCCCGCCGGCCTCTCTCGCAGGCGTGCATAAAGCAAAAGGCTGCAAACACGTGCAGCCGCTGTAGCGCCGTTAGCTTGTTGTTTTGGGTCTTTACGCTATACTGCTGTAGACTTTGCAGAATTATTAGATTTTAAATGTTGTATGTATGTTTTGAATTAAAGTTTTGGATCTTTCTTCAGGTCAAGAGTTCTTTGTGGGCCTTTCTAAACGGA
This sequence comes from Brachionichthys hirsutus, assembly GCF_040956055.1. Taxonomy (NCBI): domain Eukaryota; kingdom Metazoa; phylum Chordata; class Actinopteri; order Lophiiformes; family Brachionichthyidae; genus Brachionichthys; species Brachionichthys hirsutus. The sequence goes on from NC_090905.1 coordinate 2,254,872, forward strand.
CCAATCAGAGAGGAGCAGAGATCCTGGCAGATGTCTTTAAGGTGAGTTTCGACACACTAGTGCAGAATTTGGCCAAACCACAATTAATTGTGACAAATGTAGCGACACCCTCATCGACATTTTCCAGACAAGTTGCATCCGCTTGAAAAGAAGAGATGTTCATCAATAATCAAAGCAGGACCAGAAAGTTAATAGCATGATCAATCAATACGTTAGTTCCTGCCCTGATTTTCCTTTTGAAGTTGAGCTGCAACACTATCATCAGCGTAGTCATCTTTGTTAAACTGTGAGCTGATCTCATATCGGTGATGATTCATGAATTGTTGCTCATGCAGAAAGGAGCCTGATCAAGTTTATTCCCGAGTCTTTGATTTTTGACAAGCATCTATTAAAATCACATCATCCTTCCACCGGATTCCTTCGTCGTGATGAATGCGAACATTATGCCGTTGCTGTAAATACTCCTGCAGCACTCCAAACTGGCTGAGTGCTGCTGTTTATTTAACTTTTGCTAATAAAAAAAAGCCGGCAATACCAAGGAATTTGAAGAAATTACTGAGCCTATTTTTTATAAATATATCATGTAATCATAGGAACAAACAAGATTAGGGATTAAACGCACAGCAAAGGATGGCAAGTCAAAGTTGTAAGAGATGAAGTCATTGTCCCGTTTGGTATTTTCATGGAGCAACAACGACAAAGCCTGCTGACACGAAGCTTCAAGAGGCGGTTGAAGAGTTCAGCACATCACGGTGGCCAGAATGGCTTCACTGGTGCGCCTCCGTCCTCCCGTCTCATCTGTATCTGATTTGAATTCCACATGGATTCCTCTGTGTTTTCCGTTATCTTTGATAAGAGAGGACTTAATGGTGCATCTCTGGCAAAGACGCAGGGAAAACCCGTTTGAGCGTTCATGATTGTTTTTTCCGTTTTTTTGTATCAGATCGGTTTGTCCTATCGCTGTTGTTTTTTCCGTTAATTATCAAATTAAGGATAATTTTGTTGCCAGGTTTGTTTAGTGCATAAAAACTGCGTGCAGATGTTGGATTTCTTTTATTCACGACCCTCTCAGAGGTCAGGATAGATAGATGAGACCGTTGAGGTCACAGCATGGCAGCATATCAGCGTTTTAGCGCAGATGAAAAGCAGCGCGGCCCCGCCTTTAAATCCCCATTGGATTTTATCTTGATAAGGAGAAAAGTATGACTCGTTCTTCTAATTTTACACTGCTACCAAACTTCCTCTCCACGGATAAGGAGTAAAGAAAGTTCAGATTGCATAATTCCAAGTTGTCCTTTTTTGTATGCCAAACACGTGCCAAGGAAAAAGTTCAGGAAAACATCAAGGATGGAGTCATTTCTGTTTTTTCGCATGATAAAAATCAAACACCGTTCTGTTCTATTCGGTCGCAATTACCGTTTCAGTGAACCGTTAGAGCTTTAATTGCAAGCATTTATGCAAAACTCGTTAACGTAGATTTGAATGGAAAATGTCCCGGTGAAGTTTAAGTCGGAGAATGTAAACAACACTTCGTAGGATTTTATGAAGCTAAGAGCTATAAAATCTCACTCAAAACACAGTCTGTGATTAAAGAAACACATGGATGTCAAATTGAAGTTATTTTTTTTAGGCTGAAGCCAAAATTTATACAGTCGTATAAATGTAGTTGCGCAGATTCAGGAAGGAAAGATTTCGGAAAATAATCTTCAAGTTTCATCATTTAATCTTAACTTAAATTACAGCTCGGTATCAGTTCAACATTTACAAACCTCCATAGGACAGCAATTCTCAAACGCCTTACAGTATGTGTGTCACACACCGAGACCATGTGTCAAATGCTCAGTCTATCAGTGCACAAGTGGGAAATTGTTCTGGCCCAGGAAATCAAAATCAAAACAGCCGGTGGTGAAATGATGTTGTTTCAGCCGGTTACGCGATGCTATAATTCATCAAATATGGACCTGGGGCTTCAATTCTTACAAAAGCTTTCAACTGGTGATTTAATGAATGGATCAGTCAAAAATCAGCTGTCAAAGGAAAGGGGATAATAAAACTAACACAACACTGTAGGCCTCTATGCAGTGCTGTAGAACTAATCCTATATGTTGAGCTGATATTGGCCGTATGTCAATCAGTATGGATGGCGTCGCTCACTGAGTGCTCCTTTTATCCTCTCTATGAACTTTCAAAGTGTTTCCCAAGTTGGAATCCTCGCCCCATCCTTGCATGCGAATGACTAAGTCGTTCGAGAATGTCTCTTAACCAATCAAGATGCTATCAGCTGCGGTATTTCCGTTTTCAACCTGTTCACCTGTAGAGTGTTCCAAACAGGTGCTTTCTGAGGATGCCATCACGTTCCCAGGTTTTTGTTTCCTCTGTCCCAACTTGTTCAAAAATTCAAAATACGCATATATTTGAAAATAAATCACTGATTGTAGGATGTTGTCTTCGGACTTTTGAATTGGATGCATGCTCAATATGAAGAAATTAATAGATTTTAGACTCTTTTTTTGGGAGATTATGTTATACCATCCCTAGATGGTCCCATGTGCTTGAAGCTCATCGTATTCGGCCATGCTTTACCTCTCCGGGTTGTGTGTTGCAGGACTACGCCGTGTCGACTGTGCCCGTGCTGGAAGGGCTGCACCTGAAAGGTTTCTGCAGCATGGGAGGGCCAGGCCTGATTGTCATTGGATCCAGCGAACCGGCACAGAAAGCTCTCAAAGTACGGCCGTTCTGCATGTGTGTGTTCAGTTAAAGCATCAGCCCATTGATTCGCTTTGCCCAGCCGTAGTCATAGAAACCACAGAATCGATGCAGCGGTTGTTTTTGTTTTCATTCTTGGGTTTTGCGAAGCATTCGGCAAGAATGAGACTACAAAACAGGACATCACACACACACACACGAGTTGTTCTAGAGCAGACTCCCCTTACTTACAGCATGATGCCACACATTTGTTTATATTGTCGGCCTAAGGAACCCCAGCTTCACATTATAAGACAGCTTGTAAAATGCCACGCATGGCTGCTCTACTGTCAAAACTGTAATAAGGCATTTGCACATCTTAGACAAGAATGATTTATGTTGATCGAAATAAGGATGAGCACAAGCTCATGCACCTCGAGCTTCGTGGAGCTTTTCACATGCCTGTTAGTGCGATACCACCCCCTGCCGGCCCAGCCCCACACCAGCTTCCATCCAGCGATGCAGAAGTCAATCTTTGGGGCAATTAAATCCTGACCGTGTGACAGGACACCCTTGAAAGAATCCTGAGCCCCAGACCTGATGGTTTTGCGAGCACGTTTGAAATGTCGAAGCACACGAGTACACAAGAATCTAAACACAAAACACATGCACTAATTGATTTTGTATTCCAGCATCAACTCATTAAGATTCCTGCCTGTTTGATCACCCCAGGAATTAACTGCTGCAAAGAGGAGTGGCCCTGAGCGAGACTTAATGACAGGCTGCTCACGTTCTAATTACAGCTTACGTCACCGACTCTTGCAGCAATTAGCTCCTGTTTTAGAGGCCTCTTAACAACCCCAGGTTTGTAAATGGCTAATGTTCTCATTTTGAGGAAGTGCAAGATCGTGAATGTGAGTTTAATGAATTCAAAGCGCTGGTTTTTTTCGCTGAACGGATGGTTCTTGTCATCCATCTGCTGTTGTCGCTGCTGAGCTTCGCTTATGAAGTCATCTTCCCGAAATATCGCCTCTGTCAGAGCGCCCACTCCCTGTTCTCTCACACACATCCTTCAGTCCCTACGGTTAGCTCGGGTAGCGCTTTATCCCCCCCCCCCCCCACCGGGCCCTCGGCCCAGCCCTGTTTGATTCATTAGGTCATTACGCCCCCCCTGGTCAGGCGTTTGAGCATCACCTCAAGGATGTTTACACACTTGGGTGTGTAAACGCAGTGAAGGTTGTTTTCGGGTCGGTCCAGATTCAAATCCTGAACATGTTCAGACAGATAAGCAGGATATGAGAAATGAAACGCGTTCATATCTGATCAAATTAGAGTTTTTGCATATGCGGTAAACTGATGATTTATGGGTATGTTTAATATCGGGATGAGAATGACTTTGGAGGTTTATGCGTCATGTAAAAAGCAGGCATTCATTGGGCGGCTGCGCCTCAGGCGGCAGAGCGGCCGGCTGCTTATCGGAATGTCGGTGGTTTGATCCCCAGCTCCTGCAGCCTGCAAGATACTAAACCCCAATTTGCTCGGTGGCCGAAGGGCTGTCCACTGCTCCTCCGGAGACGTGTGTGTGTGATTTTGGGTTTGATTTGCACAGTGGTCGCCCAAGATTACAGATTCGTATAACAAGTCCAGTCCTGTGACAAGTTTTTTCATATTCGGCGACGTGATTTACCGCTCGTACCGACTGCACCATCCATCTTCCCTCAATCCCAACCGAGCGGCACTTCTTTACATTAGTGTTTAAGTCACACAGTAAAAGAGCTCCCATCGTGGGCAACACCCCCAGCCCTCCCGGTCGCAGCAGACCCAGTCGTGAGACATGGGAATCAAAGCACCAAAGTAAATCAGACAGAGGGCGTCTATATCCGGTCAAAATCTCACTTCTCACAACGCCTCCTTTGAATGTTGACACGGTGGATTTTTTGGAACATGCTTTCCATCCCGCCTCCCCTTGTCGTCCCGGAGGCATCCGTCCACAGATGTTCTTCTCATAAACATTAAGAGGCACCTGCCTCTCCTTTGGTCATAACATCCTCACCGCCCCCCCCCCCCCCCCCCCCCCCGACATCCACTTGGCAACATGGGTGTCTTCTCAGCCCCCGCCACCACCTCCTGTCCCACCTTCAGCTCCTTCAGATTACATAAATAACATGACATCTGCTCTGAAAGAATGTCCGTCTGCTCCTGCGTTCTCCATTAACTCCCACCCCCGGGTCTCAAGAGCACTTTGGCCGGGAGCCTCAATTCTCACTCGAACTGATTGTTCTCAATATCTGTTGTCTCTCACAAAAACCATGTGGACAACCCATGTCCTGTTGCTTGGTTCCCTGAATGTCTGCTTCTTGTCTGTCTGTGTTTGTGCGTGTAGATCATGCAGCAAATGAGTGACCATCGCTACGACAAACTGACCGTGCCTGACGACGCCGCCGCCAACTGCGTCTACATGAACCTACCTAATAAAGGGCATGTGCTTCTGCACTGCACGCCAGAGCAGTATCCAGAGAGCGCCAAGGTAACGTTCAGGACTTTTAACTAATGTGTAAAACAACCCGTTCAAAGGATGCTTTCGGGTCACTCCAGATCCAAAACCAGTCGGGAGGATCCCCACTGGATCAAGCCTAGCACCCTGAAATCGGTAGAGACAATGATCAAACCTCAGAATGTACTCTGCGGTCTAAACCCCAACCTCCCTCAGCTATTTTTAGAAGGAAGAATTCACAAAACGATGCGTCTTTGGACTTCCACAGCGAGGTCTCAATTTCTTCCAGGAAGAGTAACTGAGGGAATTCAACTGGAGCATGATGAAAATCTATTTGTGTAGCTCACGCTTCCTGCTTTGGTAGCACCTTTTAATGGACCATTTGGAGCGATATTTGAGAAATGTACGTTTGTTCCAGTTTCCTTTCTGATGTTCAAGCCATCAGAAATTTCCCTGGAACCCACACAAGTCTGTGTTTAAAAAATGGTAGCTTGAAGAAAGTGGAAAAATACATATACCGCAAGACATAACACAGGCCTTATGGGATGGTTTTATCAGGGCCGGCCATCGTGCTTTGTGCAGCAAGTCTACAGTTGGTGCATTTCCCAGGAGAACTTGTTCCTCCAGTGAGATGTGGAGATTTCTCAGCACAATCAGGGATGTTCTGCAAGACTCTTGCTTCTTCCTCAATCCAAACATCGCCTGTCCCGATCTCCGGCCTATTTTTAGTCTCCTTATGAAGTTGCATAACAGTCCCACATCAGGGGGGGTCACGAAAGTGGATTGGCAGGGTCGGAAGAGGTGGAGACAGGACATCTTTAACGGTTAACAGTGGGGACGGCTCCAAAGGGCTCAGTTTTGGAGCTAAAGAAACTGAGCAGACCAAAGTCCCAGTGAAGAATAGAAACATCGACTGTGTGAGTCGATGGCAAAACAAAAAATATCAACCACAGTAGTGAAAACTGGGCCAGAAACATCAAGAAAAGAGGAGAATGCTGGAGGTAGCGATGCTGTGTATGGCAGGGGATGCAATGTTGTTGTTCTGGGGGGGTCATGCAAAAGCAAACCGTTCCCTGAGCTGACCCCCTCATCATGCGGTCGAAGCTTTTTGGATGGAGGCGTCCCTCGCTCCATCTCGCTAAAGTATCTAAGCATGTGTTGGATGGATTTCCAGATAGATGATGAAGGTTGCCAGAGGATCTGACTTCCACGAGACCCCCCCCCCCCCCCATCTTCACTTTGAAGTTCATATATTTATTACCTCCGCCGAGGATGTAACCCATCCTCTTTCTTATATAATGTTGAATTGTCAATATATTAATGTGATTTAACAGTTTTGGGAAAAGGGGGAAAAAAACACATCTAGCACTGCCAGAAATTAGTTCCTGTTTCACTACTTTATTAATTTTGATCATAAAATGGCAAACAGACAAAAAATAAGTTTAAGTTTATAAAACCACAACAAATACATTTTAATGTTGATGGCGTTTCTCTACTTGAATGATTTAAAACGTTACAGACCTTCCAGCCTCGTAACAGACTGCATCTGACAGGTAGGTTGCGCATAAAAAAAAACAAATGCCCCGTGCGAGGGTCGAACTCACGACCTTCAGATTATGAGACTGACGCGCTGCCTACTGCGCCAACGAGGCAGCTACTGTGAAAGCATGCGGTTTGTCGAGTAATTTCTGACTACTATTGACGATTACTGTATGTTTTGATAATTTGACCCAGGGGCGTCACTAGATTTTAAGGACAGGGGGGGCTTAGCCCCCAGGACATCTACAGGATGTGAGCAAATGTAGCGTACGAGCACAAAACCTCAAACGGCTAACAAGGACTGATAAATTATACATTATTATTATTTCTGTCTGTTTTAAACAACAACAAACAGGTTTAAACAGTAACAGGATGTTCACAGCATTAAAGATTTCTTGATCTTGATTAACAAGAAACTCACATTTAGGCCTGCATGCTGGATGCCTTTTAGTAGCTCTGCATCTACTGCAGAATCTGAACTCAAGCTCGCCAGCCATCCTACCCACACAAGGGAAAAGTAACTCTCTTTTCACTGTGTCTGAGTTCTATTCAGTGCGTGAACCTGCAGGTTCCTCCAGGTTCTGCAGGTCTCTGCACCTGAGACTGTGGGCGTGGCACAGGGCTTAAATGTTACTACCAGCAGTGATAAACTTACTTTCTTTATAAACTTTCTTATATCCATTCTTCATCCATCCGTTCACGTTCTTCTCCTAAAGCTCTTCTATTCTGCTCTGTGTGCTTCAAACACGCTGCAGGTACCGACAATTAACGCGGTCAAAGGGAAAACGTGGACTGGAGTTTCAGTGATGTGGGCATTCTCTATAGGAACAGGTGGAACGGGTTCTCTACCTTACGTCATGAAGTGAGGGGAAACAGATTCATGATCAGATTTAAGTAAATAATGACAGGTTATATGTTTTTAAAAATATATTCTGGCGGCTTTAATAGAAGAGAGAATTTTGGTCACTGAACAAAAAAAAAAAAAAACATTTTTTTTTTTTTTTAAACAACCCAAAATTATTTAGGGGGGCTTAAGAATATTTTAGGGGGCCTAACGACGCCACTGATTTGACCAATCAGCGTTCGCCAATATTTGACCTACTTTTAAGAGGGATTTGTGAAGATCGGGAATCTTTACTTCGTGTTGCTACTATTTTATATTTGAGACACTTTCTCGATTTGATTCTTCTGAATTGTGAGAGTCACTCGTTTGAAATTTGACTGTGACTAATTATAAATAGGACAAAGTGATTAATTAAAATATTAAAAATCTAGACATGTCTACGTCCAATAATTTGGACGTCGGGTTGTTCTTCGTACTTGGAAGTCTTGAAGCTATTATTTCCCCGATGACTTTGAACGCACCATTTCTCGTGTGCTGCGGCCCCTTTAACGCCAGGCTTCCGCGCTCCAAGTTAAGCAGAAATAGAAACCTTTCCTTTCTCTGTCTAAGCGCAGCAACAAAGACGCTTGTTAGAGGTTTGTTTTTACTTCTTTTATCGCAGGTCACCAGTGAAAATCCGATTACGAGGGGAATTAGCTGCTTGGCGGAGGTCTGCGCTCTCTGAGCGCGTTTCTACTTTGTAATTAAATGTCTCCATTCTCTGACGTGGCTTGTTCTGCACAATCGTGGTACCCAGAGGATGATTTTCCATATGGTTCTGTGGCTGAATGTTCAATACGTTACCTTACGATTCTGTCTCCCTGACTCATCGAGCAAATGTTTAGTTTCAACCTGGAAGGACTGGACAGCTTCCTCCGAGGATGACTTCATGAATGGGATTGTTGCACAAGTTCCCAACTTGTAATTGAGTTATTGCAGGCGAACCTCTTCTAAAGAAAAAATCATGTCATCGCACCTAGACGAGCATTCCCAAACTGATCCTAAGTTCTTTCCAGTGACGGCCTCCTTTGCTCTTACCACAGGTGTTCGAGAAGTTGAAGGACTACATGCTGATACCCGTGTCCAACTTGGAGAAGGTAAAAGTGGATGGGGCCCTCACATGCTGCTCTGTGCTGATCAACAAGAAGGCCAACGTTTAAGCACGCTAACCAGCACATGGTAACCAAGCGGGTGGGGGGGGGGGGGGGGGGGGTCTTTATCCAATCACCAAAGATTCTGAAGTTTAACATAACTACTTAGTGGAAGGTTGTTGTTGCTGAGTGTCAAAGAAAATAAAAATCCAATCCCCCCAAAACACCCATATTACGTTAAAATGCCTTAAATTGTGGGAATAATTTAGTTTACATCACACACATGTCGCTTTATCTGATCATGGTACCCCCCCAAAAAGACCTGGTGCATTAGAATTATGGTGAGAAATTGTCTGTTTGTCTGATCTGTCGATGGGCGAGCTGATTCCACAACGGCCCATCCGTATATACTCCAACACTTGAAAGCTTAATTATTAATTAATTATTATTGACACTGAAATTTGTTCTTAACACTGGATCATGGAGTGCATAACTAACGTGTGTAACGCTGATGATTCACATTGTCTACGCGCAAAGGTTTGACTGCAATCGCATTTTGTTTGTACGATGAAAAAATCCCAAAGGCAATGTCTCGTATGCTGTTTAACAATTTCACATGTGACTTGGATATTAAGATCTTGTTTACTATACGTAATTTGAAAATTATTTCAAATTACGTGATTGACACTTTTACACTGTCACTCTGAAAATCTAGTTATTTAAAGGCCTCTTAAAGATGCAGCTTTTGAACGATTGCAAGACCATTAGTATTAAGTGTTTTTCGTTCGATACTGAAGGTACTACCATTGGGTCCTTATGTGCTTTTTCTTTTCATGATTATTGATAGTGATTGTTGCGGTACTGGAGATGAAACTGGTCATTAATTGCCACTGGTGAGAGACTGATTTCATCTTAAAGGGCAATATTGTCTGTATTTGGATTGCAAATGAAGTCATCCTTTCTACAGAAGACAAATAAAACGTTTGTTCTGGGAATCTGCTTTCATTTATAACACGAAACAAATATTGAATTTAGTCCAACATATCACCTCGACTCATAAAATACCTGCATGTCCACGAACACAGAGACGCTACGACTACGTGATGATTCAGAAAGCACAGTTTTCTGACTACTTAGCTACTCAGCTAATGTTGTTTACTACACTAGTTGCCCCCCCCCCCAGGCAACAAATGTGGCTGTTCCAAGTGCTCAGAGCAAGCTAACTGCCCCCGTTTGGTGCATTCCCATGTTTTCACCACTGCAGCTGCCAGGAGAACATTACAGGAAGTTAACGAGCTCTGTCTTGATGGCCTCACCTTGGCCGTTGCAGAATTCACCGTTCAGGCCTGTGGACGGAAGCAAGCATAAAACTTTCAATGCACAGTAAATATAGTGTACATGTTTAAGGCTGTCACATCTTAAACCGGGCTGCTTCTCAAAATTATTGTAGGAGAAAGTTGAGGAAATGACATCAGGATGTGATTCAGCCTCCCTCCATGGACGTTTGTGTATGGGCAAGCGGGCAGTGGTGATGAAACACGGAAAGAATTCCTGTTGGGAGGAGAGGTTTGTGCACCAGTGAGTGCCGACGCTCCTCAACCTCCCGTCTTTCTCTCTTCCTCCCACCCTCCTGCGATTGGCTCACGGACAATCTGGGCTAATTTACGACCATGATATCATAGAGTCTGGTGAACGCTGTAGATTTGATGGCCCGCCGTTAACTGTGGGACACCAGTTGTATATTTCACAGGAGGGCGGCTGGCTGGGTGCGGAGGGTGATGGCATAGGTCTGATTCACGCTCAGTTACTCCAGAAATCTTAGCCAAGCAGAACGCGTCATACACCGATTAAAACAAAGTCAACCGTTGGATTTTCAGGTAGTAACATTTCATGTAAAAATGTCACCCGGTCTGACACTGCCTCAAATCACCTGTTGGCTCTTCAGCTCTGGGGCTCTGCCATCATTTCTCACTACTGATTCAGAAAGTCAGAATACATGCAAACTTTAACGTGTCTGGGGGTCTCAGATAGAAAAGGCCGGATGTGAGGAAGTTCTCCTGAAAAAATGTGCTGTCTTTGATGAAGATTTATTTCTCACATAGTCCATGTGTGAAATCCATGTTGAAGCCTTACTCATGGGGGCTCTCTTGGTGTGATATAAATTAAACTTGACTTACAAGCCCTTCACTGTTGACCTCTGCTGACCCCTAGTGGCAGCAGGAACGAACAACAGACAACAATAGAGTTGGATTGGAGGCGAGAAAAGACGCTGATCAACAAGCTGAGTGATTAAGTTATAAAATGCAACTGAAAGAAGGAAAAACAAACGTTTTAGTCTTTATTGTACTCAAATTTTAATGTTACAGGTGTTAAGTAAATGACAAATCAACCTCAAACAGTTTGAGGAACTATGGCTATTAAAAAGAAACGTGAGAAAAAACCCACAAAACAAATCTATGAAAATAACATTTTGAATATCAGATGCATATAGGTTCAAATAGCAAGAAACTAGACACATGAAAGGGATTTGTATTCAAATGCCAAATAAAAGCTATATGTACAAACGGACACTTCTTGAATTTGTTCCCATCCTTCATGACACCGTTCTTATTTTAATTCAAGGTACTCTAACCCGAAAACTACTCCAATAAAGAGCTATACAGCTATACCAAAACCACTACCATTATTTAACACCTTGCATATCCACAATCCCAGACCTTCAGTGTCCTTTTATTACTGCTGAATAGGGAACACTGCCACCTGCTGGGAGGGACTGTTATGTGTTCTCGAGCAGGGTGGTGTTGTATTTTCTAGTCAGCCCTGTTACACAGTGAACATATGGTATATCACACTTTCACATCAAAGGCCGTTGAAGGGTTTAGAATAGTGACATCTCAACAAGAATGCTTATTATACAGCAAATCTGCACCAGTGGAAACACATTTAGTGACAGGGTAAATTGGCATATTGGTTCCCTGGCCCCCTACCAGCAGTGACCTTGCATCTGCCTGAAGACTCAGTCGTAGGCAAGTAGGAATGATTTCGAAGATCGCTGAATAAAGATGGATCCGAAGAGCCCGAGTCGTCATTGTAGGAGGAGCCGCGCTTTTCAACGTCTTTCGACGTCGAGCTTTCTTTTTTGTTCATGCATGTCTCATAATGGTTGACATACTGGTTTCCTTTTGGCAAAATGATGTCGCCATTCAGAGTCACGTAGTCCGGAAAGGTTTGAGATCCGGGACCTACCTGGTCTCTGCTGGAGAAGCTCTTCCCTGAGAACAGAAGCTGGGTGGTTATATGTAATGACTTCCCACTTCCTGAAACCTCGTCTTCAGATACTATCTCCACCACAGATGAAGTGGTTTCCTCGTAGCTCTGCTTTGCTGTTAAAGGAGGCTCCTGTCGTTTGCACACAGACAAAAGCTGCTATAATGCAGTACACGCTTGGTGCAATGAGGTTCAACGTTAAAGTGATGTAGGCATCATGTCGTAAAATAACTCACCCATCTCTGACCATCCATCTCGTCCAGAAAGCCTCTAAGAACTTTCTCCAGGTTGGGAACTGGTGGCCAAATATAGCGTTTGATCTTACTGTGAAAACACAGGAAACAGTCGTCAAACGATGTAAATGTGAAAAATGTAAATGTTAATTTAACAAATTGGGCCTACCTGAGAAAAAAGGAGATGAGGACAGCGGCTGTTATCAGCATCAGGACAGGGATGCACAGGATGAGCAGTGTGTCTGTAAAGGTTATTTATTCTGCATTATGATTCGACTGGTATTCAGCAGTTGCTCTAATTCACGTGTGTCAAACTCAAGGCCCGGGGGCCAAATGTGGCCTTCCAAGTCATTTTTTTGTGGCCCGCGAGAGCTGTGTACAGACATTTGTTTTTGTAAAATGCTACATCTGTCACACACATGTTCTTAACAGCCCACATTTGTTGGTTGTACTGCAGTCCTGCCCCTCTCAACTGTGACAAAAGAGTTTTGAACAAAGTTAATGCCATAACTTGTGTTGGATGATATTTTTGCCTTATGTTGCCGGCTACATATGGCGCTCAGGATCAGCACTGGACGGCTCCATAGGCACATATGGAGCTGTCCAGTGCTGATCCTGAAAGACTTGGGGAATGTTCTTTATCTTGCCCACTTCGGTTGTTTTTTTGGTTTGTGCATGTCCATGACAAGACAAGGTGGTGGCATTTTGGTTTTGCTTTGATTTTGTATCAATTATCTTTGTTCCTGCATGATGATTGCATTTGAATGGAACTTTTCCACATTATTAGATGTGATAATTTATTCCAATCACAAACTTATTTTTCTCATTTACAGTATGGCTTTATCTTTTTTTTTTTTTTTAAGTGATATCAAAACTGAATATTTTATTGTAATTACTGTGGCGGCTAAAGTGTTAAATAGAAAAAGGTTATTTAATAGCATGTTAAGGAGTAATTACATTTATTTTACATTAAATTACATTACATTTAGTTAAATTGTTTACTGTGTTACAGTTTACAATATGGCCCTTGGAGAAAATGAGTTTGACACCCCTGCTCTAATTGAAACTGAGAACTGAATTTAATAGGTATATAATGTTTATATTTTAAATGCCTGGAGGCAAATCAGTGCATCTTATACATTAAAATAATAATACAACAATATCAGAGTAATAACGAACTTATTTACGTTTTTACAAGATAAAACTGTGGCTGATGCATTGGAATCTTGATATTCAAACAAAGTGATACGGATTGTTAAATAAATGAAGAAATAAATAATCTTTGCCTTTTATCAGTCTCAGTGGGAGCTTACCACCAGTCGGGGAGTCAGCGGTGATCACATCTGACCAGTCACTCCAGTAGCCGGAGTAAATGGACCCAGTAGGTTTGGCTCGGATCTTAATATTGTACTGGCTGCCTATTGGAACCTCAAGACAAGCGCCAGTTTTAGAACCCTGGATGGGTGCCATCTGGGGACAGAAAGGCTGCTTTGAATTTTCAATGATAAGCTCATTAAAATCTTAGTGGAGATGTTCAAGATCAAGAATTAGGTGGCGGCGTGACTGCCTGCAGCTTCCTCTCAACAATTTGTCATCAAATTAAATCTTAAATGAAATCTTAAAATATTAGAATTGAAATTTCATTGTATACATAGTACTGTAAGTATTGTAATGCAATAACAGTATTTCAGGAACATAAGTGAGTTCCCACCATCCACGTTTCACCCCCCCTGATCTGGTAGCTGACTTCATACTGCAGGTGAGCCGACAGAAAAGGAATTGGAGCGTCCCATTTCAAGCACAGCCTATCTTTCTCCAGCGTTCTCCTCAGATGGCTTGGTGGGGATGTTTTTACTAAAAAACAAAAAGCATATGCTTTTCTTTTTTTTACGTCATAAAGCCAGTGGACGGTGGTTTCTCTGAGAAAGAAGATCAAAAGAGTTTAGCAATGTTGCCAAAATACTATGACGGTAACGGAAAATACAATATACCCCAGTCAGGACAGTCATAGCAGGGAAATCTGGATTTAAATTCATATAGAAGTTGTCTCCAGATCTCCTGCCTCTGAAAAATATTCAATACAATTCTATTTTGGTGGATTTAGACACAATTCCAGGCAGAAAAAGTAACTTACTGCTATTGTTAAGAGTGAACTCTCGAGTATAGAATGTTCTGCCAAGTGGATTTGGAGAGCTGTTGAGTTTGACTCTGACTTTTATATGCTCATCTCCATGGAAACTGCACATCGTCATCGAAGTCCCATCAGAGAGACATTCTGTCCAGCCCATAGTTTCACTGTAAGAATAAGTTAGGTTTGGTTGCGTCTTTCACCCAAAGAAATCAATGTTTCATTAACACGTTTATTGGAAGAACCTTTCTGAAAAAGTAAAGCATCAACGGTGACGACTGCAAAGGGATGCGATCAAAAACAGCTTTGCTGAAACGTGGTGTCATGGGATCAAAGAGATCTGAGTGAAGGCTCTTATCAGCAAGTCACGAAAGGCAAAAAAAATAAAAGAATACCTGTGATCCAACTTGTAGAAAAGCTTGTGCTCATCCTCATATCTGCTCCCGTCCCACCGACAGATGACATTTAGTAGATCGGAGGTGGAGCATGCGAGTGAAATATCATCTTATGAACAGAAAAAGAAATCTCATTCAGGTTGTGTCTGAACTTTTTGCTCCCTCTCAGATATTCTTGCTCACTTTGACAAACCTGCACTTTGGGGAACTACAGCGCGGACAGGATGCGACCAGCTGCTCCAGTGTCCCGCCCAGGAATTTAAGGCACATTTGATTGCCACCTGGACCTGGACCTCCTCTCCTGGTACCAGAGAGTCCAGCACAACACTCTGTTTTACCTGTAGAGATCAACAGTTGACAATATTATTCATATATTATCTTTTAAACTCATCGTGAATCCGTGCAGGTCTAGACATTACAGAAGTTGTCTTCTCTCCCAGCCTCTTGGAGGAGTACCGAAGCCGAAACATCACGTTATCCCTGTGGTATTCCGGGATCCTGGATTGCCACGACACCCTCAGCTGTCCTGCTTGATCATTCTGGTGTAAAGAGACGCCGAAAGGGGGGTCCAGGAGTACTGGAGGCAACGAGATGATGCAAACAGTTTAAAAAAATTAGAGCAGTGGATCTGATCATCAAATTATTTCCTGATTGTCTCTCCTTCCACTCTTCCTGATTCTCATGCTGGCTGTTTCCTTTTCCAGTTTTCCAGGTTATAGAAAATAATATTCTTTTTTGAGTACATGATATAACAAAAAATAAAAAAGCATCTTACAGTGATCCTCCACAGAGACGTCTCGTTTGTAGAGGCTGGTGTTGGTGTGGCGCTCCACAACTTCAAGGTTCGTTTCCAAAAATAGTCGAACATCCGAGTCAGGAAATGAGCAAACGTGGAGGAAAGTTCCCTTTTCTGTTCTCTGAACTGACAATTCACACCTTTTCTTTCTGCGCAGGGGCAAATACGATAGGAATTATTTGTAAAGCAGCTTTTCACACAGGAAATGCTTCAGAGCTGATCAATGGAGATGTGAATGGATAAAACGTACCCCTGTAGGAAACCCCAGTAGAAGAAATCATAAGTCCCGTTGTCTGCGGTCTCAAAGAAGCAGGAGAAATCCCGTTCTGTCCTGGTCAAGCATTTAGGATCCTGCTCATCCTTTAAGAGCAAAACATCTGCTCGGGAAATGACAAACAGAACAGATGTTAGCCCTCCTGGGAAAAAAAAGGTAAAAGAATAAAAAAATGAAATTTGAATGATTTTAGATCGTGAACTTGGAAAAATTGTGTTTTATTTCATGGCAAGAGTTCGGTGCCTTGGAGCCAAACATATCTCCTTCCCACAAGGAAATATATTTTCACAATGTATTTTTTTCTTCCCAGAAATTAAGCATAAATTACAAAGTAAAATAAATGATCTTTTGGACCTACCTTTCCTTGATAGATGACCAACAGTCCCATTTTTGATGTGCATCCCAGGAACAAGACACAACTGTGTCCACAAACTAATCAGGAGGACCCCCCATCTGCAGGAAAAACTTATGCTTGATTGAGATATAAGGACATTTTCAGAAGCCATTGTGGCACCGAATCTAAGAGTGAATGTTTTTTTTTGCTGCCTCTTGCACTTGGCTTTTTTGGGGGTATGTGTTTGCGGGCTTGAGCTGTGGAGAGGTTGGTCATGTGACGAGTGCTGCTTCGAGCAGGAAGTGCGTTTGGCGCATGGTGGAAGTAACCTTAACAAAAAGAGGCAGTTTGGGAGGATTGACTGATCACAGTTAACAATTCCTAATTCAGAATCAATTTCTGAACAACTGAAAAATTTCACAGTTGTGAAATCACCAAGGATAAAATGAGTTTGAGGAACCACCATGGGGTGTGAATAACCGTGCATGTGAAGATGCATGTGGTGAATAAACCTGCAGATGGACAGCAGGGTAAATAACTGTCGATTTATTTTCCTTTTCTTAATCCTAAACCAGCTACAAACAAACGAGCGATTAAAATGTGCATTGTTCCTTAATTGCATTCATGAATGTTGTACTGATCATGCGTGGCTTGTCGACAGGAAGCCCCCCCCCCCCTTTGTTTGATGGACAGTTCTGCTCCTGCGGTTGATTTGCAGAGGAAACCCGGTGACAGATCAGCTCAGGGCAGCAAAGGATATCAGTTTTCCTTATCTTTCCGAGCGGCAAAGCGGCCCCCTCCGAGTAGACATGCGTGTGGTTTCCCACCATTCTCACGATCCGCCAGGCCGAGGAAAAAAAATAATCCAAAAACACAAAACCAAAAACATTTGCTAAATTTAACATCATCTACGTCACTGAAACTGGACAAATGGAACAAGTGCTTGTGGTGATGCCAGTCACCACACAAAACCTTTATTCTAGAAATCAGTTAATAGAAAACACGCCGTACATTCTCGTATAATTGATATATCGCTATATAATGCAGGACGGTTTACAGAGTTAAAGTACAATGACTGCATCAGTCACATTAAGCGTCAACCACGGTTGCAGTGACATCGGTCTGTAACTAGATCAGGTGGGACGTGTCCTTTATAAAGTACATACTGTACAGTGGCAGCGACAGACATATAAAAGACAGACGGTGTGAATCATCGCTACATTGCATGTGTCCTTCATCCTTAGAGAACTTGAATTATCTTGAGTCATTATAATTTTTCCACTCTCCATTTGCAGCAATGCAGAGGAGATAAAGTCCAGCATCGACACCCCACAGACCCTGTGGTGTTTCAGCAAGTCATGTAGCTTCTTATTTACTGTTTCCCCTCATCCCTCGACAAAAACAGTCCAATCCTCTGTCAGAGGTATGATAAGTCCTTTTTTTTCTTTCTTTCTGGGACTGGTTTTGTAGTGGCGAGGGGTCGGTATTGCCCAAAAGGTTCGGCAACAGTCTATATCCGAGGTCCCACAATATTATTCCTCTCCCAATCCCTCTGGTACCTCCACACAGTGTCCTTTCACAGTCCTCCATCTATAGCTGGGTGGCTCTGGTGGAGCGCCTGGTCCTCCTGTCTCGATGTTGAGCAGCAGGGAGGTGGCAGTAACGCGGCGACCATCCTCGGGATTTCCTCTTGGGGCTACGTGACGTGCTAGGGTCTGCGGGGGCTGGTAGTCAGGCCTCCTCAGCTGTAGCGTCTATCCCAGCATAGGTGAAGTTCTCAAAGAGAGCCATGTTCACATAGGCCTAGAAGATGGATAGAAATACTCTCAAGTGGTAACGACAGGACATTTTCCCATTCTTCCCTTTCTGCCGACATTGTGTGAATGCAGCATTACCTTCCTCGCCTCCTGCATCCGGTTGAGCTGGACAGAGATTTGGGAGAAAGGGGGTCTCTCATAGGGTCGATCCCTCCAGCACTGCTTCATCAACTCATAGCTGGCCAGGAGCAAAATCATGAATATGGTCAAATACAGGAATACAGCTTCAGCTGGTCGTTCCAGATTCGATGTGGAGTACTTACACCTCATCGTCACAGTTTTTGGGTTTTTCCATCCTGTAGCCCTGGGGCAGTTTTTCGTAAAGCTCAGCACAAGTCATGCCACAATATGGTGTGCCACCTGACAAGCCAATACGAGAGAAGGGATGTGTGATCACAATGATGGGGGTAAGCGTGAGTCGAGCAGCGATAATGATGATGTCACCATCAGTTTAGCATCAATTAAACCACAGGAAGCCACACAATTCAACATATGCTCATCAAAGACAGAAACAGAGCCCTTCGCTTTCGCTTCCAAGTTGAGGTAAAAGCTTTGAGACTGTTCACAGAAGATTGGCACGTTGGCTGAAAAAATGGCCCCCAGAGCTGTTGCCTATGAAATTAATTTTCATTTCTTTATAAGCCAATTTTGTTTCAGAGAAATGGGCGGTGAATCCAACTGGCCTCACGATGTGCGATGTTTAGACTTCAGATGAAATTTCATTCATTTCAAACAACTTAATCAATGCTGAAACAGGAGGCGGGTGCCAAATCTGGAAGACACGTAATCAGACTTGATAGTGCTTCACCCTGGAAGGTTCATTTCATGTTTTGGGATGAAGTCTTCTGGAACCAGATCATATTTCCATCTATTTTCTCCCACCATGGTAAATGTCATACTTCTAAGTCTTTACGGCTGGATTCCAAATCTGGCTGATTCAAAACCTCTCTTGCAGAATCACAAATGTCAATGAATTTATATTAATTATGTGCTTAAAATTTCCTAAATATTAACCTCAACTTGTTAGAAATGAAAGCAAAAACCATACTGGGGCTTCTATTTACTTTCCAAATTTCTCATTGATGTCCATCAGTTGTTTTACAGTTTTAGAGTTCATGAACTCTTGAGACGAGAATACGCCTGCTTACCTAAGCTTACAATTTCCCAGAGAAGAATGCCAAAAGACCACCTGGAGGGAAGATGCAGGGCAGAAATGTAAGGAACACATGGAGAGCACATAAGGAATCCCCCCCCCCACCCAAAACCATTACACACTTCATCCGTTGTTGATCATTTGTGATTGGAGGATTAAACCTTGCAGAGAACCCAACATTGAGTGGAATCTGCAAATCTGCACCTAAAGCAAATGATCAAATGCCCGTTTGTGCATCAGTGTTGCGTGGTAAACTTTAATGTTTGTGTTGTCTGTGCATCCTCTTGTCCAAACCTTATCTCCTCCCCTCCGGGAGTGATTTCACTCCATCTCTGCCTAGCACTTTCAGTGTTTACAGCTTTCTCTGGATCTACACGCTCTTCAAACTTGCTCTCCCTTGAGCATAAATGTGTTACTTTTAACAGACCAACGTCTCAGGCTGTCCGCTAGCTGGTACCCGAGGTTTCCTGGTTGTGCTTATCGCTTACACAGCCCACTGTTATCACGCCGCCGGTGACAGAGGGATGATTTGTTGTTTTCTGTGGGCAGGAACTTTGTGGAACTACATAATAAAAGTGTCACAAGAGCCTGAGATCATTTTAACAAGTTTCATGCCATGCAAAAGTAGAGCTGAGACAGAATTAATTGATTAAGAATGCATTTCAGGAAGTGGGAGTGGACCACTTGCCTGCCATGCTTTTCAATATGCCAGGTCTTCAGTTCTACTGCAGGTCTATTTTAGATTTAATTTTTTTAACCCCACCTGCATGCAATGATTTCTGTTACAGTCGTTGGAGAGGTGAGTTGACGTGAACTCACACATCACTCTTGGTTGTATAGACGCTGTAGTTCAGGGACTCGATGGCCATCCAGCGTACAGGCAGCCTCCCCTGAAAGGCAACAGAATCCCGTCAACGCTTCTGAGATCGACGGCATTAATCCTCTCTTACTTTAATGGAAGACAGAAATCATTTCATTACAAGCATCTATAATAAAACCAATGACCGTGTGCGACCCCCCCCTTCCATTACTCACCATCGTCTTCTTAACGTAAACTTCCTCCCCTCGGGACAAGCCAAAGTCTGCTATCTTTGCCACAAGGTTGTCTCCGACAAGGACATTCCTGGCTGCTAAATCCCTGTGGATGAACTAGAGGAGAGGAGAGTGCCAAGACGGTACACACACAGTTTACAGGTAACCTCACGCATCACACACTCCTCCTCCTCCTACCTGTTTGTCACTGAGGTAGTGCATCCCTGTTGCCACGTCGACAGCGAACTGCAGCAGCTGGTGTGAGGTGAGCGTGGAAGCGGTGCCGTGCTCCTTTGCAAAGGCGGGATCGGTTTCCAGCACCCTGCTCTTCCTCAGGAAGTCCAGGAGGTTTCCGTAAGGCGCGTATTCGATGGCAATGTAAAGGTAACCTGAAGAAGACAAAAGTAAATGCAGTAATACTGCAATGTAGGAATACAACAATGATGAAAAGGAGAATGTTTCATGGCACAGTTAGTACTAGCCAACATTTCGGTCCAAGGCAATTTTGTGTTTCATCCTTTGACTGTGTCCAAACAGCACGCTAGATATTATTAGCGGATGTCGGCCTGCCAAGTTGCGTAATGATTCGTATAAAATGCTGACAGGAGAAAGAAAGTCGCCGCATTAGATGAGGTTTGATGTGTGGAGTTCAAACTGGAGGCCAGAGGCAGATGGGGAGGGTGGAGGAAGAGGTGGGATCAGTCTAAACTACATGAAGGCAAAAGTTTAGCGTTAGAACCAAGCCAATGGAAAGCATGAGGCGATTTGGATGAACAAATAGCAGTTTTCAGGGCCCAGTAGATAAAGCTGTTCCTGTTTTATGATGTTTGATGTCTTACTATAAGATTTGAATGCTATTGGTGACATACGTAATGCATTTGACATGAGAGGATCATTTTTGGACAAGCCTCTGCCAGAACAGGTTTAATCTCCCGATCCGTGCAGATGTATACACAGAAAGGAAAGCACTCTTTAAGACTGGGACTATGGCCTTGGCTGGCCTCTGTGCAACAGACCCGAGAGAGATGAGAGATTCTGTCTTGACCCTGACAAGAGAAAAGCCAAGCCTTTCATGGGATCCCCACAGATCTCAAGCAGACGGTTGAGGCTCCGCTAACAGCCGGTGGCTTCCAGCCAGGCCCAGAGATCCTACAGGTCTGAGGCATTGGTGCTTGTTGGAAGGGTTTTGTGTTGACTTCAACGGTGCTTGATAGAGCGCCAGCGCAATTTGCTAATACCATATGTGCGGGGAGAAAAATCACAGGCGGATGGACGGAGCAGACAAAGCGCTTGATCCCGCAGTTGTAACACAATCATGCTTCTCAACTGCAACGGATTACGCTGATCAGAATTTATTGGATTTAAATACATGAAATTCTCGACACAGATTCTTCTAGAAGGAAATGAAATCCACCTCTTTGATTGAAGTCTTTACTATTATTTCCTTCATGGGCTATATTTTTCTATTCTGTATTTGCCTCGCCTGCCATGTTAATATCTAACATGTGATTGCCTCCAATATGGTGTTAGAAAAATCACACATTTTGATGGCATCCTGATGTATTGAAATGTTCTCTTTGCATTCCAACAGCACCCGATACTTTAAATATACCGGGCACTTTAAATTCACCCTTGAGGCGGGCCTGTTTCATTCCCCCACTAACTCTCCCTGTCTTCACCTCCCGGTGCTCCTGCAATCAGCTCATTCCCGTCACCTGTGTTCCCGTCATCACCTGCACCACATCAGCAATCAGCCCGGACACTACATATACTCTGCTCACACACCACACCCCTTGCCAGATTGTCAGTGATGTTACTACTCTCCAGCGCTTCAAACCGACCTCCCGTGTACCGACCCTGCCTGCCTCTTAGGCCTTCCCTGTGCCTGATCGTCCTAACTGACGATAAAAGCTGTTTTGCTATTCCCACTCAACCGCCTCGCAATTGGGTTCTTACCTGCCTTAGGCCGTGACACATAAAGCACACAGGCATCTCCTTTCACTGTATATGGATTACTGGGCTTTCTCCTCCCCAAAAAGGGAGGAAGACACAATGAATTACCTCCTTTCCTGGGAGCAATGTCACTGAAATTAATACCACATGGCGAAAGGAGGAGGAGAACATCAATTGTGTTATCCAGTCTTTATCTTGCTTTGGACAAAATGTTAATTTCCACCTCCTAATGCTGTCATTCCGCAGCCCAATGCCAGATTCCTGCTGCACGCATCTAATTATTTCACAATGCTAATGCCTCAGGAGAAAATTTAAAGCAGATTTACGTAAGTTAAGGAGTGTGTGCTGAATAAAAGGCATCCGTCCATGCATACTTTTATCATTGAATAAAAGGCAATGAACCTGCCTGAGTTCAACATGAGAGACGGTTCACAGAGTTAATTGCAACCTGAAACTGACACCGGTGAGGAAACATGTCGTATTAATCAGATGTTTATTTTTTCATGGCTGATTAGGTTTGTTAATGTCCCAACTGATGTCATCCCCAAATTGCACTTCCTCTTTGTTGTCAATATTTGATCAAACAAAAGCGATTAAATTCAGATGCAGCCGTCTGAAACTAATACTCCAAAGTCAGCACAGTCGCCAAGGAAACCTTAGACAAATACATGAATACTGTACATGAAACTGCAGTATGCGTGTGACGCACATGGACAAATTACACAAATGACATGCAAGGATTATGTAGGATGAACGTGTTCTGGTGCTTCCCAGCTGCAGATGGAAGAGAATTATATGGAATAAGCTGTTTGGATCTCAAGCACTAAGAATTGAACCTAGTGGTTTTTTTTATAGCATGGTAGAATCACGACAATAAAATTGAATCGTCATTGCATCTTCAGAAGTCATAACTTGAAATGGCCACAAGGTGTCACCCACTCACCTCTGTTCTCACAGGCGCCTATCAGGTTGATGATGTTGGGATGCTGGCCGAGTTTGCACAGCACCTCCAGCTCCCCTGCAAAGTCACGGTGGTCGTTCTCTGAAGCAAACTCTGCAGGAGGATCAGCACAGACACAGCGGCGTTAAACAACCATTACGCAAGCAAAGCATCATGTTTCTGCACCAAAGTTACCTTTCAGCATCTTGATAGCGGCGCTCATTTTACTGCCATCCTTCTTTATCATGGCTTTGATGACCTGGTGTGGAAAGAATTGTGAGTTTAATTGTTTAACTCCTGAGGAGGAGAAGAAAAGTCAGAAGGAGGAAGAGCACCTGGCCAAAGTTGCCCTCTCCAATGACATCTTCAAACTTGATGTCCTCCCACTCCAGGATCGGATAGGTGAGGGGCTCTGGCGTTGGTTTTGGCCTCCGTGTCAGGGTGAGGGTTCCTGAGTTAAACTGCAGAATAGTCTCCTCACCCTGGGAGAATAAATCGACTTAAGCTTGGCAAATAAATACAATTATAATAAAGTTCCTTGTAAGATCTGCTGTCATGTCTACCCAGAGTTATATTATCCCTCACAATGATGCTAAGAATATCTCAAACAAGTCCCTACCGATCCGGATTGGTAGGTGAATGTACGCCGCCGGTTGACGAGGGTCTTGCGGATGAAGAACAGAGCTAACAGCACCAGCAGGATAGTCACGCAGGTGACAGATACCGAGCTGACAACCGCCACAAACAGCTGGTAGCCATCCCCCGGGGGCCTCCCAGTCACACCCTGGGTGGTCGAGGATTGACTCTCAAGATCTTTGGCGGCGGAGAGGAAAAAAAGATGTAAATTATTATTTTCAGATAGTGGAGATAAATAGGCCGTCGACTGCACGTCCTCTTTTCTGAAGTCAAGCAGCGTCCTTGCTTGGGTGGTCTTGTTTAATGTCACCTGGGAAAATTCCAACATTGTTCCACAAGGAGCTATTTTTGGTTTGAAAGGGAAAATAAATCCAAGTCTAAGAAACCACATTTCAGTATGTGGGACTATTTAAAAAGGATGACTTGCCAAAACTGTCTCAAAACTTGCCAAAACTTTCTCAAAGCCTTTTATCATATCCCATATTTCAAATTAGTCATGTGAAACTGAACCGATCAATCAATATCCTGTGATTCATTTGGACTGCAGGATAGTAGATCTGGCTGTACCGAAGCAGGATGAAGATACTCAATGGCCTCCCGACTCACCATCTCCTTGCGTCATCGCCTCAACCAACTTGCTCCACTCTCCCGGCACTTTGGAGAACGCCCTCACTCTGAACTGATACTGAGTGCTGGTGTTGAGAGCCGTCACATCTTTGATGGTCTTGTTTCCATCGTCTGTGTCCACCCAAGGGTGAGGGCTCCCCTGCCCCATCGGCTGGTACTCTATGATGTATTTAACGATGCCCCCGTTGGGATCTTCGGGGGGCTGCCACCTCACCTGGATGACAGAGATGGACAGCGGCACGGCCTGGACGTTGCGTGGGGCTGATGGACCTGGGCGATAGAATAATCAGATGGAAAATAAAATTACAATCAATGGCAAAACATTTTATTTTTAACTTTTTGGGCAGAGAGAAACACGAATAAGTGAGTATTTAAATCAAACATGATAATAATCCGAATTATTTGTTGTGTATGTTTACCCTTAAAATGAAACAATATCACCTGACGCGAACATCAGTAAATGGAGTTACACCTCACGTTTGAATAAATACGACTGCGTTGAAGAGGAGGAAGAGGCTTTCCTGCAGCTTATTAAGGGGACTTATAGTTACCCTGGCTGTGGATGCGAAACTGGTAGGGTTTGGAGGGCGGCCCATGGCTGCCACAGTTGCTGAGCTGCACCACCACGGTGTAGTCTTGTTGATACTCCAGGTTGTGGAACTTTGTGGAAAGCACATTGAGCCCCGTGGTCTCCTCCAGTAGTTTCTCATTGGAGGGTGGCGGCCCGAAGAGCTGCACTAAAAAGCCACTGGCCGCGGCGGCGTTGACGCCGTTGTTGGGGGGCAGTTGCCAGCGCACAGTGGCGTTCCGGCCCTCCACCGAGCTGATGTCAATCTGAGGCTGAACTGTGGGCTCTGCAGCAAAAGGAAACAGAGTGAACCAACGGGGACCGGCATCTCCCTGGGAATTCATGTCATTAGTGCAGAAACGATTCCCTAAATTTGCCCCTGCTGAGGGAACTGTTACCTCAAATTATATTTCAACCCTTTCCTACAGCAGTTAGGACGGCTGGCTCATAACAACCCGCTAAATTACACTAGTATGGACGTTTATGCTGACTTTCCAGTTGTTGTGGAGCTATTTGTTTTAATTATTATGACATATAACATAGGCTATTATACACTATTCTCCCACAATGCATTGCACACAGGTCACAGAACTCAGCGCTGGAAAGACAAGGGAGAGACAAACGTCCCCAGGAACCCCAGTTTAATTGGTAGTAGCATTCCTTTTCTCAGTATAATTGATTTGCAATCATGCACGTATTGAATTATTACCTTTCAACATAAAATACTTAAATGTGCAGAGCGCTCTGTTAGCCACGTGATTAACTCTAGAGTGGCATAAAAAAATGAATGCACCTTCTTAAACATTCATTTTATAAAGACCTAACCACATATTGAGATTTCAGTTTTATCCATGATGGTTCCTGTGCTCTTCACGTTTTTTTTATTTGTTCTATCTTTCCAAGTGGACAAAGGTTTATTCATTTTTTTATTATTATGGTCTGGATCCCGACAGGGTATTCCTTTTATCTCAGCAAAGTGTCCACAGCCCATTAAAGCTCACTGGCACCTTTCTATGTTTTCTCCATACTTCAGCTATTCGGACAGATGCTTGCTGGCGAAAAGACATCTGGCTCCGCGAGGCCTGGGAAAAGCACTACTCAGCAAAAATGATGAAAACTATTAGTCTTTTATTAGAAACAAAATATAATCATGCTTGCTTAAGTGCTGCGGTCTAGACATCCAGACTATAGATGTTTGTTCCGGGGCAAGATTTCCTGAAAAAATATACTCATGTACAGTAAGTTCCGTGACCTTTAATAACTGGACAGTGACCACTTATCTGTGGATCTTACCGGGACAATCAGTCTCCATGATTTCCTCCGGCCCCGGGGCCCCCTCTCCGCCTTCCCCGGGTCGACTCAGCTGGACACGGACACGGTAGCGCGTCGAAGGCTCCAGGTTCATCAATGTAATGGGCTCTTTTTCACTATAAACTGACAGGAAATGCTGATTGTGTATGTATTTTAATTATTATATTTCACCTTGGCTGATCTCAAATTGCATTGAAGTAATGGGGGGTCTCTTGGTTGCCTTCTTTGCGTGACATCTCTGAACGATATCCCTGCTTGCTTACCTATGATGGAGGACCAAGAGTCTCCATTCTCCACAGGCTTGTAGAGGAGCCTGGTGGAGACAATGGGGCCGTCTCCTCTGTAGTAGTCCACCGGCATCACCAGTAGCTGCTTGCTCCTTTTTTCCAGCAGCTTGGGAGCAGTGGTGGGCACAGGCGGCTCTGCGTAAACACAGAAAAGGATTCCAAAAATGTATTTTCTGCCTTTTTGTGATCGTTCGTAAAGTAGAAAAGGCTACACAATGATATCCTTTCCTTTGCGTTTATTATTACAACTTTGACTGAAGAGGAAACCAGAAAAACAAACCTTTAATGGTGAGGTTGAACTTGCGGGAGTCCTGGCCTCCATTTGTGGACACCCTGCATTCCCATAACCCTCCTTGTTGAGCGCTAAGACGCGGTATCTCAAACAGGGCGGTGCTTTTATGTGAATCCATGACAGTACGATAGGCCTGAGAGCAAAATGTACAACATACAGAAAGCAATGCAGCGTGAAAAAACGACCACATTTCTATTTCCTTTCTGGCTTTCTGCTGCTGCCTTATATTTGTTAAAAAAAAAGGTTCCCACTCTGAGAAATGTCTTAGTGCCTAGGAGACCTGCTGGAACAATTCCTTATCAGATTATCTATTGTTTTGGAGGAAATGGCACCAAAGGAATAACAAAAATTTGACTTATCACCCAAAATAAACACATGCTTGCTGCCACAGTCATTCGGGCTATTGTGTCGACTTCCTCAGAGCTTGACTAAATTAAGTTTATTCTTTTATGAATATCTGGGGCATGAGAGCCAGAGCATCATTATCTATTGATGCTGGGAACAAGGAATATTACAATGAGTGCATTATTGGACTGTGGAGAGTATTTAGATTCCACGAGCAGCCACAGTCGTGCCCACCCACCTCGTGAACCACCATACAAGATCACACTCTTCCTGTGTGGCCTCAAATTAGACTCCAATTCAACCTGTACATGTATTTAACTGTATCCAGCCTGACAGTAAATTACCGTGGCAACTGTGTTGCACGTAAAAACCTGCCTGCCTACCTTGAGTACAGTGCTGTCCAATTTTCGCAGCTCGATGCTGTCATGGCTGGGCAGGGGGTTGCCTGCGGCTGAGCAAAAGATTTTGGGACTGGAGTTCAGATTCCATTCCAAATTACTCTCCAAATCCACAATCTGGGGTGCCCGGTCTGAATAACACGAACAGAAGAGGGATTAAGAAGACACAGAAAAAGAATAAAAATATGTAAAGACAAAATGTAAAAAAAATGAAGCATCAGTGGAAAGGATTCCATTCCACGGAGGATGCACGGCGAGATAAAGGCAATTTAACCTACCGGACTTCTCACAGTTCTGTCCCCTCCACCCTGTGGGACACTGGCATCCGCTGAAACGGTTGCAAACTCCTCCATTCTGGCAGTTACAGCTTAGCATGCAGTCTGGTCCATACATGTTGTTACGGCATGCTGAGAACGGAAGAGCAGACCGAATGGTGTCACAAACAACTGGGTAAAACTGGACCTGTGACCTGTGAAGTGATCTCACCTCGGTCACAGCGGTACCCAAACCAGCCGCTGGCGCAGGAGCAGCCGTAAGGGTCCGGCAGGCAGAAGCGTAGCCCCTTGCAGTTCAGCTCGGCGTTGCAAGACTGCTGGCAGTTTCGCCCAAACATTCCTTCTCTGCAGGCTGCGGAGCATCAGACAAAGACAAATTCATAAATGTGCTTATTTTAATTCTTTGAGCTTTGCCGTATTATTCCTGAACGTAGTCTGCCAAGTTGGATTTGGTTTCATAGTCAAAAAAGGTTCTGGAGAATAAACACTTATAAATGATGCTCAGGAGAAATTCAAGTGTCGATAGAACCTCCTCCTGCAGACTGACCTGTCTCACAGCGCGTTCCCATGAAGCCAGGAGGGCATATACAGTCTCCATCAACGTTATGACACACCCCGCCATTGAGACACTCTGGACAGTCTTTGTCACAATAAGGACCCCACTTCTTTCTGGGACAGTCTGCAGGAACGAGTCGGCATCACTTAGAGCTGCACACAAACTATATGAGAAGTAACATCCATGCATATAGAGCCTGTACAGATGCTTTTCAAACTTGCCTTTAAAATCAAAAGCCTCCGGTCTATTAACAGTCTGAACTCTGAATGGACAAACACATGCTGTCTGAACCTACTGCTGATTTATTGGTTGATTTCAACCGTTTGGCAGTCAGAGTGTAAACGTGCTATCATCTCTATCACATCCCACATCACATCTCCCCATCCAGCTGAAAGCCTCGCCTGACCCTGAGAGACGTGAATGCCAGATCGGAAACAAACCTCTAACAATGAGCCTCATCCAGGCCCCATGAAGGGGACTGTCCCCCACGTAGCTGGCACTATAGATGCCTTGATTTGCAAAAGCTGCATTCTCCACTGTGAGCACAGCTGTGTGGTTGATCATATCATTCCAGTGAGTCATATAATAGTAGTTTCCTGTAGAGGAGACATAAAAAAAAAACATACATGAATGCGATAGTTTCAGTCCTCTATGCTCCGTCATGCTACTGGCTTGAGGCTCCTTTTCCACAGCTTGAACTCACCATTATACTTCCAGGTAACATCTCTCTTTTGGGAGCTGAGCAGCTGCATGCTGAGGTGAACTGCTTCTCCTTTGTTAGCGGTCAGTGTGAGGTGAGCTGGGATAAAATTTGCTACGAGGAACACATATGCGCACGGTCAATGACAAAGCAGGATGGCAAGCGATGCTAGTAGAGAAGAAGATAGAACAAGAGATGGAACCAAGAGTAGAGAAGGGACAAACATCAAAGGAAGGCATTGAGTGGAAATTGAAATTGCTTGATGCAAGAACAGAGATCCTCAAGTCTAAAGAGCCAGTGAGTGTTTTTCTTTAAATAGATAGCTCTGTTAATTTTTTTTATTTTATTTAAGCATGATTATTTCTTAATATCTTAATCTAATGTTGACTTTGTGATTGTGTGGTACAGTAAGTGAAAACCACCTATTGAAATGTACCAGAGTAAAGAAAATTCAGAGTTAAAAATCCTCTGGTGGAGAACCCTCAGACTAGATCATCCCATTTCCGTGTTTTAACACCCGCGGTTTGTAGTCTGAACCCACCTCCGCCATAGTTGTTGATCATCGTGACCATCTCAGGCAGATGACCTTCCTGGGTTGATTCACAGTAGAAGATGCCAATGTGGTCGAGGTCGCGGAAGTCTCGGGCCACCACCTCCTTGTTCCTGGACTTGTGTACTTTAAAATGTGGCTTTTTGGGGAATATGAGAATTTTATTGTCTCTCTTGATGTCCAGCTCAACCTGGGAAGGGCTGCGCTCTCCATTTATACAGGAAATAGTGAAGTGATTGACATTGGTGACCTCTGCTGTGGAGATCATGGTCAAGTCGATGACGGCATCTATAGGACAAGGTACAGAGTTAGAAACCGTCCACAATAGGCTTCCTGAATCTCATCGTTTCTTTCTTAATGAAAGTGACATTTACATCACGCTGTCGCCTCAGACAGGGATTGAGAATCTGCTAATGTCAGATCCCTCTGTGCACAAATTGGGTTCAAATTTAAAACAACGTCCATACGTTGTTGTTTATATATATATATATATATATATATATAAAATGGCCAATCCCTAATCATGTCAGGACGTTCATCAGGACTTCTCCCTGGTGTTTTAGCTTGAGATACGCAGAACAATGACAGGAAACATGGATGAGCCCCCTTTTCTGCCCAACTGGCTCCGACATCTCATTTAATATAAAATAGCATTTTCTTATAAAGAGAAAAATTAAAAGGAAAAAAACAGTATAAATAAAGGTTGGCTTTCCGGACTGTAATATAATATCACTTTGAGCGCTACACCGGAAAATTAAGGTTCCCCTTACCTGATAAGTCGAGGCACCGCAAAACAAGCACCCACAAAATCCGCATCATAGTCATAATCCTCATTGTGAAAATGTTTTGTATTTATTTATAATTCGGATTTCTACAGCAGTACATCCAAATCGGTGACGCTGCGTCACGACGGCAGATGCGCTTTTTTACGCATAACTTGGAGAATCAGCAGGAGTTTCTGGTCGGTTGTAAAAGCTCTCGGTAACGACCACCGAGGTTTGGTGAGGCGTTATGCTGCGGTATTACCGTCCGTACTCTCGCCACAGAGTAGAATGCTCAGCGGTAAAGCTCAGCTCTCCCGGCAGGGAGGGAAAGGAAGGAAGAGCGTCACCGGACAGCGGAGGACTGCTGGCGCGCCGGACCTCCCCGATCCCAATGAAACAGATGGGGGTTCATACTTTGTCACTTTCTTGTTCCAATGCGATGCCCGACTGAACCGATTTGGTTAAAGCTTATGTAAACTGAATCAGCATTAATTGCGTTTTCACTTTTCTTAGTTTGTCGCTGTGTCGTCATAACTTTATATACAGTGTTGTAATTTATTGTAATTTTGCATCTGGGGTGTAATTAATGTTTAATTTATTGTTATTTTGCATCTGTGGTGTAAAATTATTATTATTATTTTTAATTGTTATTTTGCATCAATTGAGTAATTTAATATTGGTTTTATTTTTATTTGTATTGTTAAATGTCGATGATTTATGTACGAAGGACTTTCAACGGAAACAAGACCGCAAGGGCTTTTTTGAAATGCTCCTCTTAGACAGGATGTTTGACTGTACTTGTACTGTAATACATGCTACTGTGTGACGGTACTTGTACTCTAACATTCTATCTAATAAATATATTCATCATCATCATCATACCTGCGCGCCTGTGCGATTAAAACCTACATTCTGAAGTACATGCCACAAAGGGTTCACATGCATTTAACTGTAATCCTTGACTTTCTGAGTCGAAACATCCAAAATGCAGCAGCTGGATAATGTTTTGCCACATTCAACAGCTTTCTCCTTTCACTTGGACATGTTGGCCTCCATCCCTGCATCATTTATGATCAGCCTCCTCCCCCCCTCAGTTACAATCAGTCAGTGTCAGGAAATGAGGAACAATATGCTTGTTGTGTCTCCTCTGCATGTCCTACCACCATCTCTTTTGCTCTGTCTCGCTTCGGCCCAAATCGTTTTCTCTGCAGAAGCCATCAGGCTGAGTTCACGTTTTGAGTTTGAGGCTTCAGACAATCGACTTGAAGTTCTTATTGTTTGAGATTTCCTGTTTTTCTGATCGTAAGAGCTCTCATAGGTTTCTTTAATTTGAAAGGACTCTTTCACTGTATTAAAACAGTTCAGGAAAAAGCTGAATTAAATTATAATTTGGCATGAGAGGGCACAGTGTTTGAATGAAAACCTGAAATTACAGGACGGAGATGTCCAGTCCAATCATTTAAAGGTGGTAAAAATGATAAAAGATTTCATGAAAATGAGTACGTGCACAGTTTCGATTTAATGACTTGGCAAGAAAGCACCTTGGCGCCCATAAGGCAGATCTGTGCTGTCCCCTTGACCCGGTGGCTTGACCTGTGCAGCTCACAAGCCAAAACAACATCATTTAAAAACCCTCTTATTTCCTCTGTACACACTTCAAATAGTCCTTACAGACATGGGGTTGCAAACAATGATACCGAACTGTCACACTGCCAAATCCACAGTTCTGAATGCAGCCCATCCTTTAGTAAAGTACATCCAAAGGTGCACAACAAAACAAAATACCACAAACTGTACTGTCAAATTATAATTGCTTTGCACGTCACCTTTCTGCAGATGCAGATTTTATTTGGATTATGTGATTAGAGTTTGGAGATGGAGGAAGCACGAAGAGAGTGAAGACAGAAAAACGTTGCGTGCTACAGACACAGCTTGGCGGAGCCTCGATAGGAAGCCAGAAGGGAAGAGACTGAAGGCTGGGTCAACACAGATGCTTCGCCCTTTGGCTGCATTAAGGCTGTCGGCAGCCAGAAAGCAGGAGTAGGCGCTTTTTTGTGAGTGCATGTGTATATGTGCAAGGACATGTGTGTGCATACTGTATATGCATTATGCATGCATTTGCGGTTTAATGTATAAAAATGGTGTGTGTGCCAGTGCATGTGTGTGTGTGTGTGTGAAGGAAATTATTCTAGTTGTGTGGACATCAAAGTTGGAGGACACTCTGCGCTACTCAGACATTTAGCCATTGTATCTGAGGCTCTTTGTTGCTACAGTAATTATGAACCATGTTTGTTGTTGGAGTGTCTGCTGCTTGTTTTATGGCACTACCAGACAAAGTTATGGCTCAGTGTGTCTCCCGGTCAAGTTCAAAAAGCACATTACTGCTTTCCCGGGCAAAACAACAATGAAAATCTGGAGCAAACAATCATTCTCAGCCCTGCACACGATAATGCCGGGTCACAGTGAAGAGGTGGAAATACATGTGACATTACATAAATAAAATTCATAGTCATGCAAACTTAATAAATATTGGCGCTTTTGCTGGGTTGATTTTGGAAGAAAGCAAAGATGACAGGAAGGAGGAAAGTCAAAAGAAATGAAACAAAAAGAGAATGATGAAGAAAGGAGGGCAAGAAGGAGGTTAAGTGGGAATAAGTGGTCCAAGCAATCTGCCTTCAGTGACCGTAGAAGATTATGTCAAAATATATTTTACAAGGTTTTTAAGTTTAAGTTTCATGAGTTGAATTTAAAATTATCGCCCTTTGGAATACTTGACATGTATGTTTTACTGTCCGATGCCTGTGCCAGAGAGCTATCATGCTATCAGCTAACTCGATGGATTTGATGACACACACACACTCCTCATAAAA
This sequence comes from Brachionichthys hirsutus, assembly GCF_040956055.1. Taxonomy (NCBI): domain Eukaryota; kingdom Metazoa; phylum Chordata; class Actinopteri; order Lophiiformes; family Brachionichthyidae; genus Brachionichthys; species Brachionichthys hirsutus. Next base: position 2,288,065 of record NC_090905.1, read on the forward strand.
AATGATTCCACGTATAAATGCAACGCGACTGCTTTAATTAGCGCTTACGCTTATCACTTACTTACTTACTTACTTACAGAAGTCAAGACTGTTGCTAGCTAAATCGTCTCAGACAGCAAATCTACCGCTACACTCCCACGCATGTTTGAGTTGTTTATGATGCGTTGTTGTGGGTTTTAACAGAGGAGGTGCTGATGGCAAAGATGGCGGCGACTGGAAGCGAGACCGACAAGAGTGACGGGAGGTCTCTAAGACTTTGTGAGAAAGTTTGTATTAAATTCCCATTTCCTGTCATTGTGTGGAAAGCTGGCCGGGTTCCACACGCAGTGATCCTCGTGGGCCCTGGGAGCCTAATCAAGGGTGTCGCTCACACCTCTCAAACACCCAAACGTTCTCCCTTTCATCCATCCCCACACGTACTTAGAAACCCCTCACTTTTACTTCGATCAATTGTAGGACGCTGAGCCACCTACTTGTCCAATAGTGCTAAAAACAGGAGTGAATTTAGTTCACGACCAAATTAAGACGTCGGCCCCCAACCTTTGCTGCATGGGGCTTCCTCTTCTGCCCCATGCGTCCTGCCACTTTCCACTGTACACTTTCTCATACAGATGAAGGGCCATTTAAGTAACCTTGATGCTAACACATCCCCAACAATGGGATTGAGACAGGGAATGATGGGAAACAAACTAGAAGGGGGCGAGAAAATATTAAGCCAGTCTGACAGAGGGCTGAATCAGTATTGGTGCACAGTTGTGGGCTGCATGCGATATTGTCTTAATCCCAGAAGCTGACTTTAGATTTTTATGAACATGCCACACACATACAGACACGGAAAGTGCACCTCTTTGTTCTTGTGTGTACCATCGCTGACATACTGCAGCCCCTAGTATGAAACTTAACCATCACAACTAATTGTCCAACCCAACTCTACCTATGTTACCCTAATTCTGATGTATACCTTAAAACCAAGTTTGAATCCTTTCAGAGTGAATGAGACCTGTCAATACAATCATCTTTTATAAATGTTTATCCATGTTGGTATAGAAAAGATCTCATTTGCATCATTGGTGCTGCAGCAGCCAAGGTATACAAGGAAAAGAAAAGTACTGAAATGATGCTTAATGTTAATACAGAGGCAATTTTCTTTAAGTATCCATATTTGTCTTGGCAGCTGATCATTTTGTGAAGTGTATGCATTTAGTTTATCATTAAATGAGTTTAAAACGCGCCGATTTGAAAGTTCCATTTAATGCCCCGTCTTGCACCCACACCTATAGTCACATCCGTACAGACACACTAATGCCGCTGGGATGAATCAACATTTTCCTACCGTTTTACTTCCTGTCATTCATCAGTCTAGTTGTGAAAGAAGAAAAAACACATTAACGACCCCTGCAGCGACGCCAGTCTCCCAACCTGCCTCCTAAGGTGAGGCTGGGGCGATCTGATCCATCGCCAGAGACAGCGTAGTCTGACCCACCAGCCTGACACCAAACAAACCCTGCATGTAATCAGGGATGTTGATGCTGTACCTGCGGCTGACCTGGTTCCAGAGGACCCTCAGTAACGGTGTTATGGTGCGCCTCCAGGCCAGACATAGGAAGCACTAATCATAACAGCATTTAGTCGGCTTCTACTGTAGGTGAAGAATCTGTAGAATTACTACATTTTAGGCAGACACAAATGTTTCAATGACCTCTTTCAAAGTTTTGTGCCAGATGGTTTTGGGCATCCCGGGTCAGAATCCAGCACGTGCACAATTCTGCACATGGGTCAGAAGAAGTTGGTGCTAAACTTGGTGCCAAAAGGCAAAAATAAATTGTGGGATTTTGTACAAATGTGCCTTACGACACAAACAGAGACCACAGACGCCTCGGAAAAGCTAATCATGCAGCATGTTACCTGAAGAAACCTGAAAATAGAGCAAATCAAAAAATACCAGAATCTAAATAAAGTATAAAATGGAAGAATGAGAGTGGGAGGGAGGGAGAAAGAGAGAGAGAGATGGATTAGTTGTTGTTGCTTGTCCATGGTGTCCAGAGAACTTGAGCCACATTCAGGAAGAGGCACTGCTGCTGGAGGCTGATATGTGTGTGGAGGAAGTGGAGGGTGCGTAGGGGCAGGAATCACCCTCCAGGCAGGAAAAGGCCTGTGGAGGCGATGGCAGGGATCGAGGTGGAGGGTCTCAACTCCTGTCCTGATTGTTTTTTGCACACTAACATTGATCGAAACACTAATCACAGATCTTTGTTGTCATCAGCTAATAAATAGGAGGAATGCAGAAAAGACAAAATTGGTGTCAAAACACGGATGCGCAAAGACACTTTCAGAAATGACTCACCGGTTCGGCCTTGCTTCTGTGCACCATTTAAAAAAACAACAAGCTTTTATATACCATCATGCTCAAGTTCAAACAATAGCGATTCTTGTTTTTTTTCATGCACAATTAATGAATGAATGCCAAAACCTGCACCTCTGTGTTTGGGATGGAAATCATAGATTGTTTTATTTTGTATTTTTATGCCTTAAAAGAAACTATCCTACAAAAACACTGCTTGATCATAAAATATTTTATATTAATGAGAACATTTGTTTTTTCGCAGCAGCTGGACACAGCTTGGGTTTTATGCTCTCTGGCGGTTTCCATCTACCGGCCCATGAGAATGGATCTGTGTTGAGATTTAACAAGCAGCCAATATAGACTATACTATACGGCTCTCAAACCCGATCATGTACCCCACTAAATAATTTGACAGATGGACACTTCCAGAGGAAGCTGCCGATACAAATCTGTTCTGCAGGCCAAATCGGGAAAAGGAGCAAGCACTGTGTAAAATATTATTACCATCTGAGACATTCAACACAAATTCCTTGCCGAATGGGGGGGGGAATAAAAATGCACATTTGAATCCTGTTAAAAATGTGTTGGCTTCTACATGACTCTCCCAAAGATAGCAGGTCCCCAGACGTGTAGCGCAGCGATGCACGGAGGAGCTGTAGCTGCGCTTGTGAGAGCATTTTACTGCAGCGAGGTGATTTGTCACCATATGGTTAAGAGTATGTTCGCACAACCATGACATCCAAAGCAAACAGTCAGGGAAGGGAGAGTACCGATTAACACGCCATTTGGAGAAGCTCAGATCATTAAATATGCACGTGATTGCTTCTTAGAGCAGCTAGTTATCAAGCTTTGTGTTTTCTAGACAGCAATAAGAAATATTCGTTCACTGTGAAGAGTTAAAATAAATTAAATGTACTCTAAGATCAAGAAGCGAAGGCTGGAAGTCTGATACCCTTTTCCTTTTCTTCCTGCTTTGTGGATAAATTATCACACCTGCAAGACGTGGCAAGTGCTCAAGTCAAACAAATTACGCGTTTCCAACTGCATATTAGCGAGGTGGGTAATGTTACACTGCTGAGCGCATGTAGTCAAGAGACTCTTATATCAGATTAAATGATATGAAACAACATCTGTGTTGAAAATAGGTCATCGCAGCAGCAGAGGGGATATTCAAGTGAAAAACAGAAGGGGCTACATTTCCATGCATTTTGCAGCAACTAGATCGAAAGCATTTAATATACATAACGACAATAAAAGACCCCTCAGAATGAGGCTGTAAGTAGGATGTGTCTACATTTAAAAACAGATAAGCAGAGAGCTTCTCATTTCCAGATGGAGGCGACATATATGGCTCACAAATGTGTCATCAATGCGTGTCTATCGCCTCGTAAAATTTACACCAGCCTCAAATGGAAAAGAAACGAATGGAGGGACACTCAGCCCAGCCTGCTTCGCGCTGTTGCTCGTCTCGTATTGGTAGTTAAAGGCCAGGCACACGCTTGTTTGTCACAAACCCGTTCCTCAGGTCCTCCTGTCCATTGTTTCGGCGGGTTTGACACGTGTTGTTATTTCCCTTCGACCAACCAAAGGCTTCACATCTTCCGCCAGACGCCCACCACTTGTCTCAGAGGACAGGCTATAAACATCCCATGACAGAGGAAGAAGGGAAAGCCCCAGCCTGTCTCCAGGAATCTTATCCAGATTCTGATCACAGTTCCACCAGTTCTCCTGAAGACCTTGGTTTTGTTTACATGTTGTAAATGTATTGAACATTTGTCCATAGCCGCTATCTTTATAATGACAATTCTTATATTGGTCTACCGATACTTATCACAGATGATCAACAAGCATGATCTCCTCCAAGTGGAGTGCATTTCTACATATCATAATCATTACTGAAATTCCCAAGATTGTGGCTGGTCCTCCTCAGATTTGGTAGAATGTCTGTGATAATCCTACAGTTAGCGTGCAGCTAACAGCCTCTGTGGTGGGAACGCCTTGCTGACTCTTTCAGTCGATGCTGAGTTATCATTTTACTGTCCCAACCCAGCCATCTCCCCCAAGACATGCAGCTGAAGCATCCTGGAACATATCGAGGCAGGGAGGGGAGGAGGAAGAGTAAGGGAGGGAGATGTAAAGAGGCAAGGTCCATTGCTGAGTGGTCAGGAAGCGGCCCCATTGTTTTCAGGGTCACCTGGTTTTTTCTTTCAGAGACACCAGAGGTCCGATCACTCCCCTCAGTACATCTTAAATAAACAAAACTCCTTGTCACCAAAAAAACCTTTATCTTGTCTGATTTCCTCGCTCTTCTGAAAAGGACTGAGAAAAGGGTTTACATTTGAGACAAACAAAGTGAGGCGTGGTGCCTGGCTAGCGCACGAACTAAACTACACTTACATGCACTCCCAGAAGACCCATAAGCAGATAACAAAACAGGTTTACTTTATAACCCACTGGAACTGCATTTGCATGAACCTCACATCTGTTTACAAAAAAAAAAAAAAAAAAACTGGCTGGACCGGTTTCACTCTTGAACTCACAAAGTTAGCTTGAAAATTATGAATTATTGCCTACAAGTAAAGCTTTAATTATTTCTGGTTTGGCAATGTTCTGTTACAATATAACCTTCACATGGGTCTGCCGTGCTATTGGACAGAAAGGCGCTACAGGAGGCGGGACAGAGCACACCTTTAGTTACAAAGTTACCCATTAACTTGTCCTGGCAAGCAGCTGTCGAGCACACCTTGCTCTACCTTTGCATAGCGTATCGTACAGACGAAACAAAAGAAGATGTAGTTAAGGTTGATGCGGAACGTGAGATCGGATGCACGGCAAACGAGGTTCCTTAAGACAGTGGACATTACACAGACAGGCGTTCAGGTAAGGCTGGGAAATTCAGCTGGTCCTCTCAAAACAAAGTGTGTCGCATTGTGTCATCCGACAATCTTTACTGCACTTGCTTGATGGGTTGTGAACTTGTGACTTAGCTGAAGAGTTGATAATGCAAACAATCACCAGATTAGTCAGATTAGTCATTAGTATTACGCTTAAAAAGCGTAATACTCATAGCCAATGTGCTTTCGTAACAGCAAGCGAGCAGCGATCCACCATTTCCTGCACCTGCTGCATGCTGGTCTCGCACGGTTTTCACTGGAAACAGGAATGCATTATTCGCAGCTTCATACACGATCAGTATTTCTCTAATAATGGAATTCAGGTGCTTCAGCTTTAAATGTAAGGATGCATACATTGTGGCGAAAATGCACATTATGTAATGCATTTGCTAATTAATATAATGCTAAAAGGGTTAGCTCATAGCCAATGTGACCCTTCTCTGTTGACATTAAGCCAGAGCTCGAAGGCAATAAGTAAACAACACTTTGGTGCCATTATGACATTGCCTTTGATTAATATTAGAGGGTTATATGGGTTGAGCATTAATGTGTGAGTTTAATAATCATGCTCAGAAACCAGTTGTTCTCTCAACTTGCGGCCATTATCGTTGATAGAAACAAGGATCTCACTTACAAAGTAAGATAAAAATAACAGAGAGAGAGAGAGGGAGCGGCTTGCTACTCTCTGGATGGTTGTGACGACGGCCAGCTGAAGGGACATTTGTTTTCAGCTTTCTGTGTAATTTGCGATTGTCTAACCCATCATTTGCGCTTTTCCTCAAGTGATTTAGGTGATTGACGGTACGGAGACAATGCATTGCATGCAACAGGTTGTCAAAATTAATTTGGATGTCCACGCAATATATTTATATTTAACCTTTTGATTTAAATACAATGAAGCTCTTTGCAACAAGCTGAGTGGACGATGAAGTCAGTCTTCCCCGTACTACGGTGGCCCTGAAGTGCAAAACACAACAACAAATCGTAGCGCACACAATAAAGAAGGAATCGCGCAAACAAGAAAAAAACACACACACAAATAAGAAATCACGCAAACAAGAAAAAACACACACACAAATAATAAATCACGCAAACAAGAATAGAAAACACACAAACAAGAATCGAAATCACGCAAACAAGAAATGAAATCACGCAAACAAGAAATGAAATCACGCAAACAAGAATACAAAACACGCAAACAAGAATACAAAACACGCAAGCAAGAATCAAAAACACGCAAGCAAGAATCAAAAACATGCGAACAAGAAATGAAATCACGCGAACAAGAAATGAAATCACGCGAACAAAAATAGAAATCACGCAAACAAGAAATGAAATCACGCAAACAAGAAAACTCCAAACCGGAAATGCTAAATATCGGACATGCAGAGGTCCGGATGATGATTGCTGAGAAAGTTCATTTGTAATTATGGCTGCCACCGAAGACATTATCAGTAATTATTTTGATGCGGGACACACTTATGATGCAATAGTTGACATGCGGTTGGTTCATTGTCCAGAATCCCTTGAAGTCTCTTGCCGCAACCACTGCAATAGTTCGGCCGTTCTTCTTCGGGTAACTTTTTACCACAATGACGGCAAAACATATTTTTGTATCTCACGCTGTTCTCTTACCTACTACTCAATTGCTACTAATTGCTGCTCAATTACGGGAAACCTGTAGCGAAAGTCAGAATGATTGACAGTGCTTCTGTCCAATCAGCAACCAGACCCCTCATGTCCGATATTTAGCATTTCCGGTTTGGAGCTTTCTTGTTTGCGTGATTTCATTTCTTGTTTGCGTGATTTCGATTCTTGTTTGCGTGATTTCGATTCTTGTTTGCGTGATTTCATTTCTTGTTTGCGTGATTTCAATTCTTGTTTGCGTGATTTCGATTCTTGTTTGTGTGTTTTGTATTCTTGTTTGCACGATTCCTTACTTGTGTGTGTGTTTTTTTCTTGTTTGCGCGATTCCTTCTTTATTGTGTGCAATACGATTTGTTGTTGTGATTTGCACTTCAGGGCCACCGTACTACGCCACATCGGGATGGCCCACACACAAACAGCTTTTAAATCCTGCCTTCACACTCCTTTTTTTATTTACAGACTTTTAACCCAGTCTAACTTTTTTTGAGTTTGGTTCTGCTGGTCTAAATGCTTTTTTTTTAATTTTAATAAAAGTACCTCAAACCCATACTTGATTATTCAACACCAATAAATTGACATACCAACCGCATAATTAAATTTCAAACCATGAGATGAATTTGTCTGTTCACAGTAATGTAATCGTGACCCATGAGCGGAACACGGTTTTTGATGTTTAATTCAGCTTGATGACTGAAAGATCCTTCTACACCCTCCAGCCATCATTAGTGTGTCTCTGAACTGACATTCCACTCTCAATTTGGGGCAATGAGACTTAAAACAATGATGAAAAAACTGAAACTGTTCTTTGGGAACGATATTCCAACACTGACTGCTGCAGACGATGCAAACTTGTTCATATATATGCTCACAGAAATGTGTGTCAGACACAGTAGTTTTTTCTCCCCGGCTTCTCTCCCATAGCTCCCAGTCCTTTGCAGCTCAGTGTATATTTTGTTGTGCTTTGCCTGTGCGAGGAGAGAGCAGGAAGAGATAAAGGCAACCCTGTTGGCGTGTTTACAGCCAACACTGATGAAGAGAATAGCTGCAGAAGGAGAGAAGGAAGAGGCCTAATGGCTGGCGCTGAGCAGCCGGATCACTCTTGCTGTGAAAAATCACCTCAGAGACAACAGAGAAAGAGAGGGAGACGCAAATCTGTAGCAGCCCAGTTTGATTTGGGTTCATTCCCATAGTTATTAACTGCAAAACAAGCATGCATTATTAAACAGACAATCTCAGACTCATCCCGTCCCATTTAAATCCATGTAGGAAAACAAAGCCCAGACAATCTGAACAAGAAGTTAACATTCATGAATCTCCATCAGAATTTAATTGGGTCTTATACATCTCTTTTGCTTGGGATCAGAATCCAAATCTGTTTCCACGCATGTATATATATAAACACAAAGCTATTTGTTCACCTTCCTTTACACACATACTGTGTGAACTTGCTGAAACCATAGGGCGTAGTAAGTCTGTCCACCCTTTGCAGCGGTAACAGCATCAACTCTTGGCATTTTTAGGAGTGTGTTTATGGGATTTTTTTTAACCATTCTTCCAGAAGGGGATATGTGAGACACTGATGAGGACAAGAAGAGCCTGGCTCGCGGTCTTCATCCCGAAGGTGTTTTATCGGGTTGGGGTCAGGACGCTGTGCAGGCCAGGCCAAGTTCTTCAACACCAAACTGCTCTCATTCGTGTCTTTATTGAACTTGCTTTGTGGACTCAAACTGTTCCCACAAGGTTAGGATCACCGCACCAGGGAGGAACTCAGTGGGCTCCTGAGTGCGAACCATTCCTTCATTCCCGTTTGTAGAAGTAGACCGCATGCCTCGGAGGTGCTTGAGTTTATATACCTGTGGCCATGGAAGTGATTGGAACACCCGAATTCAATGACTTTTATTATTTATTATTTATTTAAATCCTTATTTTATCCGAAGGGGATAAATGTCAAGAAGCAAACTATTTTCCTTGAGACCATAATCTTGAACGTCCCAAGGAACACAATACAGGTATAAAAAAAATAATAAAAAAACTACAGTTGGTACACGGTGAACTTGTCTGACAACATTATTGCAACGGCGGTGAATAAAGAGAACCAGCATGCAAATAGCTGCACTGTCCACAAAGACTCTCTCTCTTGCTCTCTCTCTCAAGTATATCAATATATCAAGTGGAAGAATACATGAAGCATGACACTTTTTCAGTCATTTAATATAACATAATTCAAGGAATAGTGCTCTGAACAATTGTTTTTTGCAAATAAGTCAACTTTAAAAGTTAATGATGGAGGACTTGTATTGTCTTTGAACAAATTCGTTTTCTCCCATGTACGTTCTTTATGCTAGCCTAAACCAGCCACCAGCTTAGATTTGCATTCTCATTTAGTGCGTCACCCAAAAAGCAAACATTTTCCAAAGAAAGCCAGTGTCTGTAATACAACGGCATGTGCCCCATCCACCTCACCTTCATATGTTGGCAGGTTTCACAGGACATAATATCCTGTGGGCTTACTTTTATAGGCCTTGGCCAATCATTAAGCATCCAGCTCCTGTATTGTGACACAGCCGCAGTCAGTGTTCTGTGCTGGACCTATGGAGGAAGGTCCTACAATATGTGGGACTTCCTGTTTGCGACAACACGTTTCCTGTTGTGGATAATATCCTCCTGAAACTCCTGTCAGCTTGCGCTCAGTTGTGACTTCTGGATATAAAGGATCCAGGCAGCGCATTTTCTGTGAAAATATTCAGGTCATTTGAGCGTTCGGGTTATTTGGCTCAGTTATGAAATATGCAGTTACTGCCACAAAGAGTCCAGCACTATTCAAAGCTGTAATGCACACGGGATACAAGGTTTACATCCTCTCAATGGTGTCTGAACAGAGGAGTTCCCTGCCACTCAACCTTGCCACCTAGTGGATATCCCAATAAGCAGGAATCCTGACTGCCTCCCTCATCTGGGGAGATTCCAGCCCTGCAACATTTCCCTCAGATTATTCATAATCTTAAAAATAAAAACAACCCTAACCATCTCTGCCCGTTCTCTCAGCAGGAAAAGCTCCCAGTTCACATACGACATACGAGTGATGGACCTCCCTTGATCCATGGCTTCATGCTAGAGTTCATTGTGGCTGGGAGCAAGCGGCAGTTCTCATCCAACCGGAGGCAAACCGAGCCACACAGCAGGAGTCCGACCACATAAGAGATGGAAGTGACTTCAGACGACACAATGTTTACAGCCACACCGGCAGTAACACAGAATGGTAAGAATTTGAAGTTACTAATAGTGGATTACATATTTGGTCCAACTAGTACGAGGTGGGACCGAGTTGATTTAGATATTTCGGTGCTTTTCAACAATAACAAGGATGCAAACCAGACTTTAAGATGAAACCAGGCACAACAGATTAATGGATTTATTTTGCTCTCTTGCAGTCACTGGGAATGACCCGAGAGGTAAATACTACTCTCACAAGTGGGAGTTCATGGTTGCTGTCCTCATCATAGCTCTCTCCATCTCCATTTTCATCGCCCTCCTGGCCAAATGCCGGGTGCTTCGGCGTTACCTTGCCAGCTACAGGCACACGCGTCTGAGGGAGGCGGACAGCGTCAGCCATTGTGAACCAACAGGTTTGTTTTTACCCATAAAACTGTTCTTAATATTTGAATGGAAACTGCTTAGCACATATCTCCACCAAGGTCAAACACATGCACGTACCTGATCTGGAGCCACGGGAAAAATCAGGACATAAATCACATGAATCGGAATATATCCAAAACTGTAGAAGCCAAGGCTTATTGTTTTAGCTACACATTGGTGTTAGCTGTGTGTGCTAGCACTGGGCTACTGTATGTTATCAGAGCTGGATTATAATCTGGATCAGGGTTACACTGTCTCCACACATAAACATGATATCTATGCACATAAAAATAAATAAATCACAATCTATGAATTATTTCCTCAGAAAAAATAAATAAAAAATGATGCACCGACATTGACTTTACTCCAAAATGTAATAGTTTTGCTGGATTTATATCAGATGACATTTTTCATATGTCATCCGATCACACAAATGTAGGTTCAGATGAATCCTGCAGTCTTCTCTGGGGTGCTTTCCCCCTCATTTGTCCAAATACAATCCTCACAGATGGAATATAATACATATCCGCCACTGATCCTGATGCATGTAAAACTGTTTCTGCTGCTGCAGGCCTGGAGGTGGGATTTAGCATGCATGGAAGCAATGAGATCAACCCTCGCCGCTTGCCTCCTTTGAATCAGGAAGACGACGACGACGGCTTCATAGAGGACAACTACATCCCGGCCAGCGAGCGAGCGAGAGCTGCAAGAGCAGCGGAGATTATGCGGGACACGGAGGATGAAATGGATGAAATCAAATTTGCCGTTACCTAATAGGACTGTCTCTGCATTCACCTCATCAGCTGTGCAAACCATCAATTCCACTCCAGCCTTCTCGTTGTTTCACCTTTTGTTTGTTCAGATTCTAAATGTCAGACACAAAAAGATTTATGAAGTGCAAACATGTATATTAATGCAAAAGTACGTTTCTAATTTAAGACAACAACATGACTGAAAAGCAAGTACAATTTCTGTTTCCAAACGGATATGTTTTTGTTGAAGTAAAATCAATTGATCATCTGTAAATAAGATCCAACACTGACATTAGGGTCTGCTGGCTGTCTTTTGTTACATTGCTGCTGATTGGTTGATTTACAGCTCAGGATATGCAAAAGCTCTTGTGGTTTAGGCAGAAAAGAACAGCTGTGCCAAGAGAAAAGACAAATATTTCACTTGTGCAGTATTGTGTGTAGTATCGTGTCAGAGAGAAGGAAGAGGTGCAGATATAGTAGCGTGCATGAGCACAGATAACCATAAATGTCATGGTCATACGGATAGTTGGTCAACTATAATAAACACATTATCCCTCTTTAAATTAATCTTGATTTGATTGCTGATGTTAGACTTTTAACAACAGTAGAGCAGTGATTGAATCTGTACTCTTCTACTGGAAATTCTGCAAAAATACAAAATAAATGCGACTTCAATAAAAAAACAAATCTACTTAAAGCTGGAACAATGTGACTGCTTGAATGGGTCAAATTCTGTAAAAAAATGAATGTGACTTTTGAGGACTACTTTCTCGTCCACTTTGGTCTTCGCGTGCCTCAGAGGTAAAAAGTAAATACCCGTCAGACTCACAGCTGCTGCGTTATCTGACAGGCCTGTGCAAAGCCGTCAGACGAGGCTCTTACCCGGAAACGTCTATCAGCTGGAGCTACACCGGAAGTGCACTTTCAAAATAAATGTCAAGATTTTGAAGTTACAACACATACCCCCACAGGTTTTTGTTTATTGATATATTTTAACAATCTCAGGCTACAAATTTAAAGGTATTGTACTGTAGGCTGTGCATGGATTTTTTTTTATTAAACATTATCATGTAAATCTAGCAGTAACTATAGTATAGCAAAGTTATGGAGTTAATACAAAAAGAAAAATACAAGTAGAAGTCATGCATTCAAATAGAAGTAGAATTGTCTACATGTCTACAAATTGAATGCTTATGCATATTGTGCATGTTTTAATAAAGGTTGCTGCAAGCTAAGCGTCCGGAAGTCCCATCCCTCGTACTGCGGCTAGCTTGACAGCTAGCTTGAGTCCGCGGTCCGGAACAGCAGCGAATTACATCGCAACGACTGGAGAGCAGGAATGGGGATGAGGGGAGAGAATATTTCTCAGTGACCAGTATCTGACAGCGGAATCAAATCATCTTTTTTTTTTTTTTTTTAAAGGATAGTTATTGGCCATAATGTCCGCGTCGGCGATATTTATCCTTGACCTGAAGGGAAAGGTAAGTTTGTTTTGTGCGACGGGCGGGGCGGGGTGGGTGGAGTAGACATCAGGGTCGCACCTGGTCCGAGAAAAGTGCACAGCTGTGTGTTTTTAAAGTCCATAAATGTCTCAAAATGTATCATTATTGTCATGCATTCAAAGATGTCTTATTGCTACGACCGGCCACATTAACCAAACGCGCAGCCAGGAAGAGAGACAAAGTTGCCGAACTCGTTTTACTCATGTTCACAGAGGGCTTGTTCTTCATTGTGTCCTGTTTCTAACTTTCTAGCTTTGCCTTGCTGCAGCCCCGATGGATTATTAAAAGTTTCATTTGTTTGCATAGTTTGATGTTGCGACACACATTAGAAATGCATGATTTTACAGGTGGAACAGTTGTTTGGCTGAAATGTCAAACATTATGTGATATGATCTCTCAAAGGGGAGAATTTCCCTGCTTTTGTCACACAACTAGAGCGTTGTAATAACTAGAAATCTGCAGATTATTTCTCGATGATTCGTTTCATTTTATTCAACGACAGAAAAGAATGATAAATGTCCATCAGTTCCCTGAAGCACAAGGGCATGAGCGCAAATGACTTGCTTTTGTTCCAAAGCCGCAAATAATTATGAGGAGCCTAAATGCAATGCAAATATTTACACGCGAGAGAGCAGGGTATTTTGGTGCCCTAGACGAGATTATGATTTTGCACCCCCCCCCCCATAACGGCAAACAATATATATATAAAACATTAATAACAACAGCCATATGACGGACCTTAAAAGTTTAATTATTCTTCAAAACAACTAGCACACGCTATACAATACAAATAATAATAAAATAATAATAAAATTAAATAAATAAACAGAAATAAAACAGGGCTACTGTTCAGATTAAGAGGAAATTGAAAGTCCTGACAGCTTCCACACAAACAATGCAAAACAGATACATAGCAAATAATTTTTCCACGATGGCTTACATTTAAAATGCTACACGACTGGACTTCCTTGCGGCAAAGGCATCGATGGTATCATCAAATGATACCTGTCTTGAAACCATGATTTATGCTTATTAAAGCAAGTCCATTGAGACGCTCTTGTGACATCGTGGATCTCAGGTAAGTTTTTATAAGCTTTACTTTGGAGAAGCTCCTCTCTGCAGCAGCAACTGTCACTGGAATAGTGAGAGCAATTCTCACGGCCACCCACACGTTGGGATAAATCTCCTTCAGTTTCTTCTCCTGTATGAAACTGAGAAGTTCCAAGGTGGTCATTTTGGGTTTTGGCAAATCTGGGAATGATGCCAGTTCCTGTTCATCCAGGTCGGACTACCCATTACAGCTCAGGGCACTGCTCAGTCTTTCACACGGCTTTTCCAGCTCTTCCTTGGGCAGCTGGGGGAAGTTGACAAGCACACTGAACCTTTTATCGACTTCACCCATTGTCTGTGATCTTTCCCTTAGTGACACAATGCAGACATCTACCACCATATTGAAAAAGGAAATCTTCAGTCAGTTCCTCATCAGGAGCCTCGTAGGAGAACTGTCTCTTAGTCTCTTCTGCTTAAGAACAGCTTCAACGTTCATCTCCTCACACATTTCTTTGGCAGATGCTTGTGCAGAAGCAAATCCAGTGTCTCTGTGGTTGGTAAGAGAGGCTTCAGTTTTCTTCAGGAGATCAACTGCAACATCCGTCTGCATTGTCTCAACTGCAATAACTTGTTGACATGCTGAATTTCTGTCAGGATGTCATCCCATATCACAGTACAGACAGAGAAACGGTATGATGCAGCCTCTTCAGCTAAAGACTGTGCCTCAATTTTTATCACCGGATCTGTGGTGTGGTCTCTCACTTCCTGAAGTGCATCTCTGACTTTTGCAGCCTGGTATCTCACAGCCTGTACACTGTTGATCTGACTTTCCCACCTATCTGACCAGGATTTCAGTGTTGTGTGGACATGTGTTTTTAAGATGGACCATCTCTGAGTGGAGGCAGAAAATAGTGTGAAAAGCTTCTGCAGGTAGCCAAAGTAACCACTGGCATCTGCAGAGCTTTTTGCCACATCAGCTCCCACCAGATTTACTGTGTGTGCACTGCATGGCACAAATAAAGCTCGATTTATTATGCTGTGTTCTTCTGGCATGTACGCACATCACTGAACAGAAAGAAGTAGAGAATATCTGTAAAGACAGATAAGCCACGGTATAATGGCGTTCTATCGTCGTCTGGAGAGGGAAACTGTTCCAGCTTCGACGCTGCACACGGAGATGACGCATTCAAAGGCGTCGGAGAACCATGGTGTGTTCACGAACATGGGACATGTGACAACTCACGTCAGAACGAACAATTATCGGCTAAAAACGCGTGCAACGCCAAACTAATAATATGGGCTTTCTAACATACGGTTATTTGTTTATTATTTTCCTTTTTTTTTTTTTTTTAGATATATATATATATACCAGTGGTACCTCTACTTACGAATTTAATCCGTTCTGGGAGTAGCTTCGTAACTTGAAAACTTCGTAAGTAGAGACGCATTTTGAATGTAAATGCACTAATCCGTTCCAAGCCCCGCAAAAGTATGATATTTTTTTAAAATATTAATCTACCTGTTAGCTGTTACTTTTTGTCCTCTTTGTTTACTGGTCCTTTGCGGTGTTTTCTGCCTCGCGTTTCTTGAAAAACTGATCCGATGACGTCTGCTTTTGCCGGCTTTTGACAATCCGTCGGAAATGTGCGAGGCAGACGTCATCATAATGAGCAATAGCCCGACTTGTCAACACTTTTTCCGGGTGACACGAGGGGGACACGAATAGCATGCTGGGATACACGCATACGCAACGGGTTGCCAGGCAGATTTTAGGCGATAGCCAATGGCAGAGCAGCTACGAGCAGCCATTTTTGACTTCGTATCCTGAAACGCCTCCGTAACGAGAGGCAATATTTTCCCATTCAGATACTTCGTAACCTGAAACTTTCGGATGTAGAGACATTCGTAAGCTGAGGTACTACTGTATTTTTGAGGCTTGGAGTGGCGCCCCCTCCAGCAGGTGGCGCCCTAGGCAATCGCCTAGCTCGCCTATGCCTAGAGCCGGCCCTGCGAGAGAGGATGGAATCTTTGGGTGGAAGTTTAAAAAATAAAATAAAATGGAGAATCAGAAAAATTGATGACTAGTTTATTTTGAAATGTTCCAGCTTTAATAGCATTTTTTAAATTTGTTTTAACTTCTTAATTTTCACATCCATACCTCCATAGAGTTCATTTATTTTTAATTTGGATGTCTGATTATACAGATTAAAGGGTTTCTCTTTTCTCTCCTTCCGTATCAACCCATTTTTGCCCCGGGGGCAAAGTCAGTAGCTCTTTACCTTCACTCCTCTACTTCCCTTTGTCCTGACCCAGAATGCAGAACAGGCTTCAAATATTTACAGGGATGACATGGATAAAAAAAAAAGTTATCATGTGAGAAACTTTGTCTTCTTCACACCAGGACATGTTAAACTACAAGCGACGGCCTTTATTCCTCCCCCAGGGCTGTTGCTTTTGGGCACATGACCGCACACTGCTGGGATGGACTATATGTAGACAGAAATGTTAGACTCTTGAAACCAGCATGGCATCATTTGATTCCCACCGCTTCAGTAGATTTATTTTTTGCAGCATGTTTCTCCCTCACAGCGCGGGTTCCAACGCAGTTTCAGCCCTTACATTTGGTTTATGCATATTCATCAGAGACATTCCTCATCATTTGTGCTCAAATGATCAGGATGTATAAATAAGACCTACTTATTTTAATATTCATTGACTGAATTCTCAATTTCTTTGGGACGTCTGCTACTTTTTTAACATGCTAATGCTAACCTTCACAGAGCAGCTATTTGTGAGCGTGGAGCCGTAAATGATGGCCACTGATGGACCAACTCAATGGTGTCTCCTTTCCCCTCTCACTTTCTTTTCAATGGGACATTATTTCATCGACAAGTCCATCGCTGTTGACTCTCGACAGACGTTTCATTATATATGATTATTTTCTAAACAGCTGATGACTCAATCAGATTCTTCTTCTGTAGAGTTTTTCTATTCCTGTTTGCCTCCCAGTGATAAACCCCAGTAAGGTTTTTTTTTATTCCTGGCTATTTGCCTTCAGAGGTCAATAGTTCTCTTGTCCCCTATTGATTTCACACCTTGCAAACACTAACTGATCGCAGTGTGTGTCCCATTAAGAAACTTGCCTGCGATTTCTGATGGAATCTGTGACTAAGTCGGATGTTTCCCTTTTTGGATCTGAGTTTGCTGTGACGAGGCAAGACTAATCACTTATTATCTGTAGAATTGAATGCATATGAATAAATATTGTTAAAGTAAATATGTTAATCCAGTTTGTGTCCTGAAGACAGGAAGAATACACAGTATAATATATCAGTTGTAAAATGTCATAGTTCATTATATGTTTACTTCTATTTTCGTCTGCTCAGTAGAAAGTGAAGTATCTGAAGTTTGAGTACTTTATATTTGTCTAAATTACATTTTCTCCTGCTGATGGCCTCTGACCTTTTTGCTCTGTGACTTCAGTGTCATCTCACACAAAGTTGTGATGCCGGTACCTTTTTTTTTTTTGTGTTATTCCTCAGATTACTTTACCTTCCTGGCATTTTCTTTTTTATTTCTTATTTCCTCCTGCCTTTGTTGTATCTGCCCCCATGTGACCCCTGCGGAACACACACCTCTGTTGAAGGGGGGGGAGCTCTGTGCTTGTGTGTGTGTGTGTGTTGTGTGCGCGAGCGCGCATCATTTGGATCCCTCAAGCATTGAAGCCTTGATCTCTTTCTTCACTCTGTGTGTATCCACATTCCGGAAAATCAGCTGACTCATCTGATTGCATGTGTGTGTGTCTGTATATTTATAATATATAAATATATTAAGGTAACACAAAATTATTCTATTCTGTATTTATAAATATGTATGTTTCCTTCAGTTTATATCCTCCCGACCTAAAAATGACATTGGGATATAGTCAGCCCATAATAATGAAAAGAATTGTCCTGAGGATATCTCACAAACTATAAATTCTAGCTTCACGGAACTTTGCTCATATATTAAACATATTACCTGGTTGTGTCTTTTGACATTTAGCGTTTTAGGATGTTGTAATTTATGCTGTCAGAGACGAGTCTGAAGGAGGGGGTGGGGGTGGGGTGGGGTCACTTTGTCCGGAGTGAGTCTCGCTAACTAAGCATTCTAGTGTTCCATGTTTGTCGCCATAGTAACGCACCGCTCCCCCGACTCGTATTTTGATCTTACCTTTCTGCATTCAGGTGCTGATCTGCCGTAACTACATGGGGAACATGGACATGAACGAAATCGACCACTTTATGCCCATCCTGATGAAGAGGGAAGACGAGGCCGAGACGACGCCGCTGGTCAGCCACGGCTCGTCGCACTTCCTGTGGATCAGACACAGCAACTTGTACCGTATCCAAACAGCGTTTTGTTTCTGGAAAAGCCTCGGCCTTTACAGCGACATTTACGAACACAAATCTATCGACTGCTGAGGTTCTTGTGAGTTCCTCACAGCGTAGATTTAACGCTGACGTGCGGACCTATAGGTCTTCCCCTCAGCTGTCTCCAGCTCCATAAGGAGGCTGGTTCTATGGATCTCGTCTGCAGTCACCGCCTCAGATTCTGTTTCATCGCACCACGTCTCACAGCCAGTCGAAACATTGAGCTTCGCTGTGATTATGCAGCCGTATATCCTCCTTTCTTAGTACTTCCTTTCCCATTATTAATTCTGCGTGATACTGCAGTTGCGGGAGCTTTTCCGAGTGCAGCGCCGGAGACGGCTGAGCTGCTTCGCCTCCCTTTGGCCGTGTTCTCGTGCGTTCTGTTAACTTTTGCGTGTCATTGCATTCGTCTCTCAACCGCCCACGGTGTTCAGGCGTTCGTGACGCGTCCCGCTCTTGTCCCTTTGTGTCTCATTGCATTTGTAGGCATTTCCTTAAAGTCTTCTCCTCAGTGGTGGCGATGACGAAGAAGAACTGCAACGCCGCCCTGGTCTACTCCTTCCTTTATAAAATAGTCCAGGTGTGTCTGTTTTTCCTTGTAATTTAGTTAGCATGAATGCTAACTGATCACCTGCAGTTTGTTTATAATGAGTATATGCACATGATTCGCCAACAACTACACCGCAACTCATTGGCTGCTTTGCTCACTATTAACCAGGCGTTTGCTTCTTAAATGCAGCCGGTAGATTGCGTCACTTTTTCCTCCACTAATACGTGATGAAGAAAGCAAAAGTACAGCCTCGGCTCAGTTTGTTGAACCGTCTTTCCTTTCTTCTGCAGGTATTTAAGCAGTACTTCAAGGAGCTCGAGGAGGAGAGTATCCGTGACAACTTTGTGACGGTGTACGAGCTGATGGACGAAGTGATGGACTTCGGTTTCCCTCAGACAACCGACAGCAAGATCCTACAAGAGTAAGAACACGACGCCGCATCCTCCATGCATGCGTTCGCTTGTAAGACGTGAGACATAACGAAGCCTGACAGGAGAATTTACCGGTGTGGAGCAAAGTATTTGGATTGGCGCTGTGGCCTTTTTTTCTTTGTGTCACATTAATCAGACAGATAGCTTGAAGTTGTAAAGGCTCAAACACGTAATGGCTGTAAAGCAGCATGAGTATCATGTATCGCCCTTCAGGGAACCAAATAGGACCATTATTCACGGAAGTAAAAACGTATTCCATGCCTGACCAGCGGAGATCAGAGTATTGCAATCATTGCGTTTCGAGTATCATTAGTTTATTTTTATTTCATTCAAGTACAGCCGGTGACTAACGCTGTAGTGTCTGGCAGGCCTTCGTCCTCTGAGAGAACTGAAGTGAAGCGGCTGCTATTCTTGGGCTGTTTTGTCATCACAGGGCTGTTTAGTTTTCTGTCTCCTCCCGGCTCCTCAGAGAGAGAGAGGGGCGTTTGTTTCGAGGGAGAAGCGTGATGTATACTCAACAGTACCGCAGGTTCTGTGTGACCGGGACCGGCTCGGCTTTAGATTAATGGTGAACTTAATATTTGAACTGTTTTAATTTACACAGGTCAGTCTGTGTGTTAGATGTGATTGATGTTGTGTGTGTGTGTTCACGACTGTGTGTGTATATGGTGTCTGAATAGGGAGATAATTACCAGGCTCCTATTTGCACTCAAACACAATGATATTGTTAGGTGGACACACGCAAGACCCCCCCCCCCCCCACACACACACACACACACAAACACACGCTCTCTCTCCGACCTTTTCATGCCCCAACAACTATAAAACTTTCTTTGTCTTGTGTGTGTGTGTGTGTGTGTGTGGATGCGAGGGAAGTGGGAATACATGTATATGAACGCGTTCAGTGTGAGTGTGTGTGTTGTGATTGCTATTGTTATGCTAATCCAGCAGTTTGCTGCCAACTTGCTCCCTTCCACATCCTTTCATTAGCATTTCTGAGGAGAATCAGGGCGAAGCCAGAACAGAATAAACAAGAAAAGCAACAAAACAACCCGACGTCGACCCCTAAGCCCGCCTGTCGCCGCCTTTCATCTCTCAGAACTTGCAGATTTTGCAGTTTTGTCAGCTTGCATTCAGGAACTTTTTGTTATCGGCATTGGATACTTAATATTCCTCTGAGCTGAAAAGGAGACTTTTCATCCAGTGTTTGTGTTTGTTTAAATGAGTTGTTTGGCTTCATTGGCTGTGATGCTCTGTCCTCCCCCACAGGATCAACTCAAAGAGTTGACTCTTCACTTAGCTCAGGGGTGTCCAACTCATTTTCTCCGAGCATTATGGTTGCCCTCAAAGGGCCAGTTGTAAATGTGACTAAATGTAATGTAATGTAAATAAAATGTAACTACTCCTTAACATGCTGCTAAATAACTGTATTTACTACTACATAATTAAATTATAAATATTACATATGCAATTGCATAGTTCTAAAAATATATCGATACCTTACTGCTGTAAAAATATCCGCCGTGGTTACGTAATCACCGCCGTCTGTCTGTAATTTGTTCTTCAATATCTCCATTGATTATTGACCGATATTTAGGGAATTTAACACAGTCATGTAGGGTGGGGGGGGGGGGGCTCTATCTCACCACTGAATATCATCTGGGTCGGATCCAGAATGGAGTCAGCAGCAAATATTTAATTTTAACATTAAAACCCCATTTACAGATTAAGAATCAGTTACAAATACACATCAACTCTGATTCACTTTTACTTTTCAGCATTTTACAAAAACAAATGTCTGCACAAAGCTCTTGTGGGCCACAAAAAATGACGTGGCCTTGAGTTTGACACATATGAGCTAGCTGCTAGCTGCTACGTCCTCTGTAACCGACTAGAAGTGATCGCTTGATGTTGTTTCAGGACTTTATTTTGTGATGATGAACAACATTATTTTTGATGTGCTAACTTAGAGCGCTGTGATTGGTGGGTGGGTATATTTTTTGTATTATCTGAAGCGGAGGAAAAGCAATAAGTTTAGAGTTCAATACTTGTATTGCTCAGGTGTTGCTCGGCGGCAGGTGTTTTGGGTAAAAACAGGCCCGGTCACATGTTGTTTATTTGACTCCAGCTCCCTCCTATTATCATGGGAAGTCATTATCTCTCCCTGGAAACCAAAGAAATCTCCTTTTGCACATACCGTATCCTGTGGTGCAGTGAGAAGATGATTGAATGGGTTTTTCCTGCTGAATAAAACCTATACAGACAGTATAAATAGATTAAGTGTTTTTTTAATGACCTCAACCAAGGCAAGAAGTCGATAAAGCCCTCGGATGAATTATTTATTAATCGGATAATACTTTTTAAAGACGCACCATTGAGTACTTTATAATTACAATTTACTGAATGAATGCACTAGCTGTGCTTTTATAGCTTTTACCGGTTCACTCTTCCTTCCCTCGTTGGCATCGGATACAAAAGAGAAACGTTGCTGGGCGTTTTGGATGCACGCTCGTAGGCGACATATGCAGGTTCATTCACCGCAGCACAGCTTGTTGTTTTACTTCCCAAAACTACAGTCATCCAAGTTTAAGGATTTAAGAAAACGACTCTCAAGAGGCAAAAACTATTTTGGATTCCTTCAAATTAAGAGTGTTATTTCTTCAAAAATGTCAAAATACCATGTCTGCTGTGAGCCTTAGCTTTAAAAGCACGCTGATGAACATACTTGAGGGAGTTTCTAGAAATCCTCTCGGTAGGAACTGAAGCTGATTTTGAAACACTTTGAGATGTGTCGCATCTTCTATTGTCTCTTTCAGGTACATTACCCAGGAGGGTCATAAATTAGAGATCGGCGCTCCTCGACCTCCTGCCACCGTCACCAATGCCGTGTCATGGCGATCAGAGGGCATCAAGTACAGGAAGAATGAAGTTTTCATGGACGTAATCGAGTCGGTAAATCTACTGGTGAGCACGGCTTTTGACTTTGGTCTCTTATATTTTCAAATAAATGAATTATTTAGTCTCGTCATTGTAGCATCAGGTCTTCTTCACGCAGGGTGCCGTGCTTTGTGACTATTTAGACAGCCGGAGTGTTTTGTGTGTGCGCCGGGCCGCCTTCAAAAACCAATCAGCAACAGTTTCTACTTCTATATTATATTGTCCTCCAAGGATCGAGTGAATATTTCTCATGTTTAACGCAATGCTTTCGCCTTACTGTATGTCTGCAGGTGAGCGCCAACGGCAGCGTCCTGCGGAGCGAGATAGTGGGCACCATCAAACTCAAAGTAGTTCTTTCGGGGATGCCTGAACTCAGATTGGGCCTCAATGACAAAGTGCTGTTCGAAATCACTGGCAGTGAGTATCGCTGAGTCTCAACGGGAAATGTCTTTAAAAAGAATTCCGTGTTTGTGTCAGTTCTTTTTAATTTCTTGTCAGTGCATCACGTTTCTAAAGCCGTCACAGATTTGACGTGTTTCGCAACGAGCCTGTGAACTGTCAGCTGGGAATGTTTTAGTGTATTTTCAGTACCAGATATTTCACCCTGTGTAGACGTTTGCATTAAAATGTGTAAAATAATGCTTTAAAAAGCAAAAGTATGTGTGTAGTTGCTCCTGACTGAGCACCCTCACCCCTTCTCTCTGTTTCAGCCGTTCACGTCTATCCCACACCCAGCTTAAATTTTCTTTCTTCTCGTCTTCCCTTTCCTCTCCTCCTACTTCTCCCAGTTTTCCTATTAACGTCTCCTACTGTTTGATCTTTCCTCCTTTGTTCCAGCACACTCTTGTCCTTCCCTCCCTCCCTCAACTTTCTCTCTCCCTTCTTGCCTACATTTCTTACCCCCTGCCACTCCTCACTGAAAGGCTCCGTCACCGTCTAGCCTCTTTTCCTTCTGAGTTAATCCTCCCCCCCCCCCGGCTACAGCCCTGCAGATGAAAGGTTGAGGGTCTGTGGAATATCCTGCATGTGCAACCCACAAACCCCTGCTGGGTGATGCAGTCTGGGAAATACCATAACCCTCAGAAAAAAGATGATCAGAAATTATGATCAAACAATCATACTGACGTATCCGGCCATGCCCACTGACTGTTTACATATATATTAAAATGGAATTCTCATCCTCGGGTGGTTTACATATCAGTATCATATCATATCAATATCAAATCAGTGTTTAGGGTTTTATTATAATTGCCTGATCTGCACTTTTTATTATTATATTTATTTATTGCAGCTCTGATAACTCTAGAAGTGGATAAATCATGTAGCACTGCCCTCTGCTGGCAGAAATTCAGAATGTTCACGAAGAAGTCTCACACAGTATGTTATATATGTACAGCATTTAATATTGGTGTATGTAATTATTTTTCTAATTCAATCAAAATAAATTGACTTTTAGGATTTTTCACACCTCAGTCAGTTCACCTGCTCTTACGTCCCTCATAATGTCATAAATATACTTTTGAAAACAATTAGCAATCATTTTCACAATAATAATAATTA
The DNA here is from genome assembly GCF_040956055.1 of Brachionichthys hirsutus. NCBI lineage: Eukaryota > Metazoa > Chordata > Actinopteri > Lophiiformes > Brachionichthyidae > Brachionichthys > Brachionichthys hirsutus. Next base: position 2,311,780 of record NC_090905.1, read on the forward strand.
TTTTTTCTTTCATATAATTTTATTTATTTATTTTTATTTGTTTATTCGTTTATTTAACAGGGACAGCGCACATTAATAAACATTTCTGTAAATGTGCCAGAATTAGCCAAAAGGCAATTTTTTATCTGTTGTCCCTGGACAGAGCTTCCAAGGCACCCCAAATATATACACATATGAAATAAAATTAATAAAAATACATATATAAAATAACCACATAATTAAAAACTATATCAAATAATAAATATTAGAGGGTTCAAGATGCAGCCATGTTCAGTTTCTCATTCTTGCATCAAGTCTCCACATTTCAGAAGGCAGACTCCAAATATATTTACATTTATTCTTAATTTAAATAAATTATATCCTGTCACTTCAGCCTGTAAATGCCAGGAAGTCTTTGTTAAAAGTGTTTCTTTAGCTGCCCGGTGATCTCGGGGATATCACAGCACAATGAGACTGTGGACAGAAACATTTAGGGAATGTCACAACACAAAGGTTCTGTGTCTCCTTTTTTACTCTCCTGTCTGCTGCTGTGTATTAACAAGTGAGAGCAGGTTTAAGAGGGAATCTCAAGGGACGCTTGAATTCTTGCCTCGCGCTCTCTCACACACTCACACACACACCTATCACTTCCTCCACTCCCTGAGATCCTAGCATTGACAGAGACTGTGCCATATGACCTTTAGACTTGTCTCCATGATAAGGTTGCTTGCAGGTGGGTGTGTACATGATAGTAAAGAAACAGAATACCTTCCTGCAGTACACTTATTGTCATTCTCTCCAGCGGGCCTCAGTGCTCAGTGCATTCAGAACAGTTGAGGGGGGCTATAGGCCAACAGCACACAGTCATTGCAGCGGTTCGGTTCTCCACCGCGCAGCACCCTCCATTAACCACATAGGAGGAGAACATCAGCGGTTCTCCTGCAGACTACAGATGCCACCGTTGAGGGTTTATCTGCCCCCAGCAGCGGCGCTGCACACTTCCCCCTCCCGAGAGTGGAAGCTTCTGCTAAAGTCTACTTATATTCACATAGAAAGGGGAACTACTTTACACCCCTACTGATGACTATGTTCCACTGCTATCTAGAAACAACAAATCCTTGCAGGTGGATTTTATAAAATAAGAGCTTAATAAAATACTTGTACCCATTTTGAGGCTATGATCAATTGTTTTCTACTTTGCTGTATGAGCGCAGGTGAAGAGTTATTTGTGGGGCGGCTTAATGGGCTTCAGTGGGGGGAGAAGATGGCAGCAGGTTTTAAAGGCAGGCAGTGTGTGTGTGTGTGTGTGTGTGTGTGTGTGTACAGCACTCCTTTGTGTGGCGTCTAAATAACTATTCAGTGGGGGATAAAAAGACGGCAGATGGATTGGTAGCATACTGCGCATACAGTGTGTGTGTGTGTGTTTAAGCGAGAGAGAGCGAGTCAGGCTGTGAATGTTGACCGTGACCTTGATTTCCCTGAGGCTTTGTGTATTTCTGAGTGTGTTTACCATCTATTGCTGTGTGTGTGTGTGTGTGTGTGTGTGTCTGCGTCAGGAGAGAAGAGTAAGACTGTGGAGCTGGAGGATGTGAAGTTCCATCAGTGTGTCCGTCTGTCACGCTTCGAGAATGACCGCACCATTTCTTTCATCCCTCCTGACGGCGAGAGCGAGCTCATGTCTTACCGCCTCAACACTACAGTGAGTGGGGCGCACCGATGAATGTGTAACAATCTCACCCTTCTATGTTCAGGTATTCGTGAGATCACTTGGTAGATGCTAATTTTTACTGCTAAACCACAGAATGCTACAGTTATCGTTTCTCGTGGACAAACACAATCTCTCCGTCCTCCGTCGCGCCACTCTGCTGATGTATGTCGTCTCATTCTGCGCTGAACCCTCTGACCTTGTCTCCTCCCTCTCGCCATCTGGCAGGTAAAGCCTCTCATATGGATTGAGAGCGTGATTGAGAAGTTCTCTCACAGCCGTGTGGAGATCAAGGTGAAGGCAAGTGACGCGCGTATAAACACACACACCTGAAGAGGGCCATGCCCTAATCCACGCATCTAATCTCTCCTCCAGTGAAGTACATCTTATTGTCTGTTTTGAGGATGTAATTTCTGCACAGGAAAATAACAAGCTGCAGCCTGCTTCATCAAAAAGACCTCTTGAACATTAGTTTTTTTTTTTATTATTAAAAAGCAATCAGATATCATTAGAACTCTGCCCTCTGTGACCTGCAGGCTCGGAGTCAGTTCAAGAGCCGGTCCACTGCCAACAATGTGGCTATTCTGGTGCCGGTGCCCAGCGATGCCGACTCACCCAAGTTCAAGACCAGCACGGGAAACACCAAGTGGCTGCCCGAGAAGAATGCCGTGCAGTGGAACATCAAATCCTTTCCGGTTAGCAGCAAAACAGTACAAATATCACAGCTGGTAACCTAGAATAAGTTTCTTATCTCGTGATTCTGCAGGAGGTTACTCTTGCTTCACCACTAGCAGGCTGGTATATGATGCATGATGAACATGTTGCTTTGTGTTTATAGCCTAGATACGATGGCTGGATTCTCAACCCCATAAAGCACCTAACTTACCTTTTTTTTTTAATGTCACAAATGTAAAGTTTGTTTTCTTTTCAGAACAACCTCATTATTCGGATTACCTGAGAATCAAAATGAAATGGTTTCATCTGAAACAGTTTGTGAGCTGCACCAGTTTCACCAGATTTACTAACATGTTTTTCTGACCTTTCCTCTTCTGCGCAGGGAGGGAAGGAGTACATGATGCGGGCACACTTTGGCCTGCCCAGCGTGGAGAGCGAGGAGTTGGATGCTAAGATACCAATCACAGTGAACTTTGAGATCCCTTATTTCACCGTCTCTGGGATTCAGGTTGGACCCTTTTTTTTTTATATACTCATTACACAGATTATCGTTTATCTTTTATTTTTTAAACTATTTTTACAATTCAGTGTTTGACATTTACTCATGGTCATGCTGCAGACTGAATGCTTGTGGCCGTCACCAGCGCTGGGCAAAAACGAAAAATTATTTGGTTTATAAAAAAAACGAAAACGTCAAGGTTTTCTCTCTCAATGAAAAGAGGGATGGTAAGAAGAAGTGAAGGCCCAAGATGAAACAAGGAGCATCCATGAATGCCCTCAAACAGTCCAGCACGTAGTAGCAAGGTTTAAAGATGAAAGCTGGCGAGGCAGGAGATTGTCATGTGCGGGAGCCACTGATGTGTATTTGTGTGACTGAGTGAAACCAGTATTTGGCCTGTCTTTGTTCCCCAGGTGCGTTACCTGAAGATCATAGAGAAGAGCGGTTACCAGGCGTTGCCATGGGTTCGCTACATCACACAAAGTGGAGGTGAGAACAAGCATGCTGAAACACTCACACACACACACGCTACCGATTCTGAGGCCTCAAATCCTTTTCTCGTCAATTTAAAATGTGCTTATGTCTTTCTGAGTTTTAATGAATGGCCACATGAGGTCAGGGACCGCGGGGGCCTCGCAGAGATCATTATTTAATCAGCGGTAACGTGAGGTCAGGGACTGTGGTGTTCAACGGTGAAGCACTAAAGTTTGACTTGATCAGGTTCATTTTATAACTAAGGAATAAAGGTTTCTTAAAGATATATGATAATAAGGAACATCCTTTTTTCCATTTTATTTCACATAGCCTCGTATAACACAAGAACAAGATGTCATGTATAAAACCAAAGTCCAACCCCATTGGCAACCCGTAGGTTGCCACGAGGTTTGAGAATTGGTCTCTCAGCTTGTGCCCTAGAAGTGAACCCAGCTGTAAAGCATCCGTCATAGCGTTACCTGGCTCTGTCACCGTGAGTCATGGCCTCGGGGGCTTGGTCTGATAACACGCAGCATATCAGAGATAGAAACGTTACAAGCCTGTGGCATAAAAATATTCCTGTCTCAGTTGTCCAAGATGGAACTGGTCTACCTTAAATTTGAGAGAATGCAAAATCTGGCGCCTGAGATCTATAGATGAGATCGCTGCCCTCCGAATGAACCCCAACGGCATCGCGTTTGTTGTGCTTAAGGTGACGCCGAAAGAGACAAACCTTTCAGAGCTGCTCTGTTTCCAGGGTGGCGCTCTGCAAAGAAGCATCGGCGAGAGATAAAGATTTTTCTTTTTTAAGATTGCAAATGAGTAAGATTGAGAGAAAGAAGAGCGGTAAAGTTAGAGGGACCAGGTGAGAAGACCTATCACCTTTCTCTTAGCATCATCAGCAGCACGGGGAAGGGGGGGGGGGGGGGGGGACGGCAACGATCCTATTTCACTCAGCGCTACACGCAGACACACTCGCACTGATTAAACAATACCCTGATACTTTAGACTGACGGTGCCGAGTCATTAATGAGTAATGGACAGGCTTTTACAGCCCTACTGTACAGCAGCGATGGCGGGGGAGGATGACGCTCCACGTCTCTGAGGTAGACGAGGATATGGAAATGTAAAAGCCAAATGCCGAGCATTAAGTGTCTGAAATTTTAACACCATTTTGGATTTCTGCCGACGAGAACGCTGCATCCGTCTCTATGCGTTTCAACTCTCAGCTGATGTTAACCCTTACATGTGATACCACGGGCTCGATTACCATGCCTCCCATTCAGACTGCTCCCTTTATCCCCCCCCTCCCCTCCTATTGTCATCGGCCTTTGCACAAACGGAAGCACCGCCTGTTCCGTCTAGGCCGGAACAGTGTTGTTTGGTTGTTTTCCATCAACAGAGCCGAGGTTTAGCCCTCTTTGTTCCGTTTGTCTGGAACTCACCTGCCGTCGGACCGAAGTGCATTTCAAAGGTGGTGCATTCACTTGCTGATGTGCATACTAAAGAAATATTTAATATTTTTTACTGGCTCCATTCTGGATCCGAGCCAGATGAAATCTGCTGGTTAAAATAGAGGTCCCTACCCTACATGACTCTTGTCAAATTCCATAAGCATTGGTCAATAATCAACCGAGATATTTAGGAACAGATTTTGAAGCTCCATTGACTGCAATGTTAATGGAAATCTCAAACTGATTCATAATCCAGGATCTCTTCTGGAACATCACTAAAATGTAATCCTCTGTTCCTGGTAACATTCCCAACACTACTTGAAAATCTCATCAAGATCCGTCCAAAATGTTTTGAGTTATCTTGCTAACAGTTTTTTTGACCATGCAGATTTATTTAGGATTCAATAGGTCTCATATTGGCACTGCTGTGATGCGCAGAGGTGATGAGGGGAAAGAAGGCTGCGTTAATGCTCTCCTGTTATGTCTCTTGGCAGATTACCAGCTCCGGACAAACTAAAAGGCACAGATGCCGTTGGAAGAATGGATATTTTCTCTTTCTGCCCGTCTTCCTCTCTCTCCTTTCCCTTTTTCTCCGGCTCCCTATCGGCAGCAGACGGCAGAGGTCGAGCGCAGGAAGACGGGCTACGTTTTCGAAACGACTCAACTCGAAAAACTGTTGCTTCACCTCTGACCTGTGATTTTTTTGTTTTTTTTTAAAGGGTTCCGCAGGATATTTTAACATCGTGGACTAGCTGTTTCTAGAAATCTCTCAATTCCCTCATTTAAAATGTGATATTTTATCACTCTCGTTCTTACCTTTAGCACTGTGAAGATAAACTGAAAGAACCAAATCAAAGATTAATAAGGTCTTAAATCCGAGGTTTCAGGTGAGAAGTAAAGGAATGAGCATATTGCAGATTAATGTGTTTATACTGTAATAGTTTGTCCTGTGTGGAAAACATGTCCACAGGCGGTTTGCTGTGCACCCCCCCCCCCCCCCCCCCTTGCTGCGCATGCACTGAAGCACGAGTCGGACTGCTAACGGCAACAAAGAGACTCCTCTGTCGATTTATTGCGGCTCTGTGAAATACAAAATCACCTATTATCTTGTATGAGGCCATTTTTCAGTCATCAGTGAAGATTGTTGGCTACTAAAGTATGTTTTATCATGTCGTTATTTATCATCTGCTATTTGTCCATAGGACCAAAGGGATATATTTGGAAATAAACGTTTTTTGTATGTTTTGGAAATCTATTTCTGTTTGTTAGAGGATTTATGTACAAGTCACAGTAACTGAGCATTTTTAAGGAGACGCAGCTGGATTGTAGTTCATTCAGTTTGAGTGATCAGTGGACAGATCAGCTTGGAGCTGTCTTAATCCAAATGTATAGCTGCAGGAACATATCTAGTCTAATCCATCAGAACACATTTTATCTGGTTTGAACTGTGTCTAATAGTTTTCACCATACTCGACAGAAAAGCGGTGAATCCTCGCCTCTCAGTATTAGACATTCCTCCATCTGACCTCCTCGTTGCTGACGTGCATGGGTACCCAATCTGCCATTGCTTTATACTGTAGGTCAAAGCAAAGATTCATGTCAGGAAGGATTACGGGATTCCGGCTTGTGTGGGGAAAAAAGCAGCCCTGGTTTTGTGTGTGTGCGTGTGTGTGTGTTAATGCGTGGTGCTAGGCTATACCAGCCTCCACTGGGCATTGTGCCCTCAGTTAGCTGTCCATCACTCCAACAGAGTTTAACTGTACGGCCCCTTCTGTCTCAAAGCACTAGGCTGTGTATATGCGCAGATAGGAGACACAGTGATGAATGGCAGGCTTAAGGAAATGTGAATGGCCTCCATCTGTGTGCAAGTCGGTGATGTTTCAGTATCAACGAGCTGTCTTTTAGATGCCCAACATTTAGCATATAGGCAATTTGGTACCGTACATTGAAATTGCGTAACATGTAGTTTATGCACAATGGATTTAAGATCGCTGACTTTTCCCATCGCATTTATTCTAATTTTCTGCTTTGTGAGGATTTTTTTAATGGCCTTTTATTAGAACTGGGGCTGCAACAAATACATTATAAGTGTCAGGACTACAATCATCACCCCAAATACAGGCACATGTTTAAAATGAGACATTTTTTACAAATCATTTTTCATAATCAGAGCATGGAGATTATTGAGCTTGATTCTTAAATGAATCAGATCAACGTAAATCATAGAACACCCTTCTTTCTTTTACTTAAAACATACCGATTAAAAATATATATAAAATGGTCAAAGGAATCCATCTTTCACTCTTTCCTAAACGTGAACCTGCTTTTTTTTTTTTTTTTTTTTTGAACAAAACCGTCCCACCTGTTTTTCCCCCCTCAATGTACATTTTCATCTATGAAGCTTCACTGCTGAATCTTATCAGGGAATCCCACGACTTGGTATGTCGTGGGAAATCTGCATTGATCAATGCAGGTTTCAGGAAAACACCAGTTGAAGCACAAAGACAATTCTAAAGTGCTGTGAAGTCAGTCTCCATTAATCGTGGTGTGTCGTATGTTCCCGGACACGCAGACAGATGTTACGGCGAACTTTTGACGGGTTTCTGTCACAATAACCACAGTTCTAAAATCGTATTTCCTGAGGAAAAACAAAAAACCAGAAGGAGAAGTCGTTCAAATTCATTTAACTTGAGCAGCCTCCATTTGAATCCTTCACGTTGGCCACCTGAATCCTTTTGTAAAGTGAGCCTGGTGAATAAATCACACACACAAAAAGTCATTCTGGATCTTCCAGTTACACGTTCGCCTTCTAGATGTGCTCTTATCTATATATCTTACAATAATTGAGGATGTAGCGGTCAGATAAATGTGCAAGAACAATTTATATAGCTTAAATATGCAATGGTCCAATTATATATATAATCCCGACCAGATTGTCCACCTTTGACTAGATGGGTTTCTTCATCTGCGAAAGCATTAATCCGTCGCATGTGGAGATGATCTTCACAAACGGAAGCGTTCCATTCCTGACTGCTTTGGGTTCAGCCTCTGTGTGTGTAATTATTTTACACCGTAGGGCACATTGTTCATTTTGCTGTTGGATTTGCTTATTAACATCTTCATGGAATATCTTTCATATTTGGGCATAAAGACTCTGATTCAGTCGGGGGTGAAATGTTCCGCGATGTGGGTCTCATATGAGATTAGCCAGACTGGAAGTCGTCTCTCTGCGAGCCTGATGGTCCATGTGTCCAGAAATTGTGAAGATACTGAAAACCCGGTCCACGAACCTGCGTCCACGCCTTGTCCTTTCAAGCAGGGCCACAGAAACCGAGTATATCCCAACGCCTATGACTGCCGCGCCCCCTCCTGCGAGCAAAACGACTCCAGATATGTACATGTCATTGAGCGCTTGGCCAGGCTTGGGCATGTCGTTGGCCAGGGCCAGATGCAGTAGGACGCCTCCGCAGATCAACAGCGACGTCCCGGTGATCAAAACCACAAGGACATCCGATAGACCGCCGCTCTTGAGCATGTCGATCCGTTGGCGATTTCGGATGCAGTTCATGTCCTGCACGGCCGAGCTGAGCAGCTGCTTGAGCAGGACTCCCAGGGCGAGAAGGCAGAGGGCCGTGCCTGCGCCCAGCCGCCATTCGCTCGAGACGCTGGTGGTGGTGGACAGAAGGCCGACGCCGCCCAGGCCGCACCCCACGATGAGAAGCACAGCCACACAATAGCACAGCAGAGACTTCTCAGGATCTCTGAACCACCACAGCTCCACCTGCTCTTCCAGGATGTTGTTCTGAATCCGGAGCGGGTCTGCGGGGCCGTTCAGGCCCGATCCCGGACCTCCAGCCCCCCTCAGGGGGGAAAAGCTGTCCAATTCCGGCATGATGATGCTTGTCTGAAGAACACCGCCACCACGTGACGATCTTTTCAGTCCTTATTTTGCTCGACAAGCATGACAGGACCAACAGGAAGTTCAAAGTGAATTTTAAAGATGGCTGGAGTCCGAGAGGCAAACATAAAATGAGAAGAAATGAGCAAAGTCCACGATGGCATCGAAACACTTGCTTTATCTGCTCTATTCCAAACGCAAAAGCTGTGAAGATGGCTGGCTTGAGCTGACCACTGGAGACGGAGATGCTTCCCAACGTCGACACAACTCTCGGTCTGGATTTGACGGTGGAAGCGGTTGACCTGCAAAGGAAGATAGACGGAGATGTGACGGGGTTTGTGCTGCCATACACAGTAAGTAATGTGCTTTGGAGTGGCCTCTCTGTCGCCGTCACTGTGTAGACTCGACATATGTGAGACACCTCGGCTGAAGCGGGTTCGCTTACGACTTTTACACCGCCTTAAAGCCCAAATGTGGCGTCACACAGCGCTGGACGGCCCAAACTGACGGGTTCTATGGCAACGTCAGCTGGGGAGTAAAACAGCCGTCCTCACTCTGGTGGTCCACCTCAAATTCTCACATTTTGGTACTTGGTGGAAAGCAAAGCAGAGATGTGCACGCACGCACACACACACAGTTCTAACGGTGTTTTGACGGAGTAAAAGCTTGATGTGCTGACACTAGCAACCTTTTCTATCTCTCATTATCACTATGCTAATGAGTTGCCACTACAGCAGACTAGACTAGAGAAAACAAGCGTCAGCTGCCCACACACACACACACACACACACACACGCGCGCAGAATAGCTAATGCACAATGTAGATTTTCATTCTTTCATCCTTTCACGCACACCAGCAAGCCAGCGTCGTCCGTTCCACACTGTGCTTCTATTATAACGTTTAAAAACATATGTGTTCAAGAAATCAACTTTAACCACGGCTTCTGTTCCGGCTTTACCCGACCTCGGCATATTTAATCTTTTTATTGGAATGTGCGACCTCATAACCCCCCCCCCCTCCATTAACATACAAAGCTCACACACAAACACAAAATCCTCATGTCTTTTAAAACCCGTCAGCCACGCGCCCCCAAGCTGACAGGAGTTCCAGTTTGACCCCCCACCCCGACCCATGACTATGGATTTTGCTAACACAAACACGGCTATGCAGAAATCTAAGAAAATATGCTAATCTGAACAAGCGGAACACGATTTCACATTCCTGCAACTCTAGAATCAAATTAAAATGCTGGGACAGAAGAAAATGCCCCCCCCCCCCCCCCCTTGGCTTGTTCAGTGTGGACAGGCAGCGCTTTGTGCTGAGGTAGAGGAACATCACTGTGACACGAGGAAGATATGAGGTTCATGCACAAGGTGTCGTGTGAAGAGGTAATTACAGCGGAGGAGGATGGGGGTGTTTATTGGCGACACGCTGTTCTGGAGCTTTTTACATCCTGTATCTGATGAGGGGGGGTGTAAGACTGAACTATTTTAAACTACACAGCACTCCAGGAGTACAAACCGTTTCCCCGTTACGTCACCTAAAAGCGATACTGGGATGATAAATGTATGGATTCTGGATCACCACAAACAAAACAAAATACCCGCGATGCTCCAACTGGCCTCCTCTTTTCGGCCCGTCTCTTTCCTCCGTGCAGCATAAAGCATTATTTTCTGTTTCATTAGACGGCTCGTGATAAAGCGAAGCTGGGACCCCAATGGGCGACGGAGCGAGAGTCGCCGCCACGCAGCAGAGATTATGTGACGAAATCGAACTCGTAATGACACGAGTGGACTTTACTCCATATTGCTTTTCTCACATTGTGATCCCCATAGTCTCCTATATAAAGCGAGCCACCGGACTGTGTCTGCCGTCCCGCTTTCATGACTTGTTTGACCTCTAGACTCGTGTCGCACCGGCCTCGTAAAACTCTTTACAAAACCACCGACAAAAACAAAAACTCCTTTCAAGGATCGTCCTCTACACCTTTACTCTTAAAATGTCCTTTACGTCAATCCAGGGATGAATATTCACACCTTTAGGAGCGGGTTTTCACACATCCCCCCCCGCCATCTTTGCATATTCATGAAATATGCCTCCATCAGAATGCATTATTGATTATCCACTTTACACCTTCACTTGGCCCAATTAGGGAGTTACAGAATGACAACTGAATCTGAGTGACATTTAGCCATCGAATAAAAGAAAAGAAGAGGACGAATAGAGCATCTGACGGGAACAATAGATATCAGTGATCGGTGATCATTAAGACCATTTATTTGGAACAGATTCTATATCTGAAGAAAATTCTGGATGGGTTTCTTTTAAGTGGGAGGAATAATGAGCGTGTTCTGGACGTTCAGTCCTGTCAGGAAATTAAATGACTGGAGACGGGCTGACGCCGAAAGTGCTAGCATTCTGTGTTATGCAAATGTTCTGAGAGTGAGGAATGAAAATCTTAAATATAACCGGAAACCTTAAAGATGATGCATCACACACTCTCTCTCTTTCTGCATCTGCTCCTTCTAAGATTTCGGCCTTCAAGGTCACCAGAGGAGACGGGATTTGGAGTAAAAAACAAAAAACACGACGCTGCACTCCAATTACCTGCGAGACTTCGGGACGCCGGTATTCCCCCTATTATGTCAGCCTGCTGAATTCATTTCACCGGCCATTAGTGTCTCCATTTGTTGTTCTTTTAAACTTGGTTGTCTTGAGGCATATGCTAATCTAAATGCTGAGACGACAACCAGACAAAGTGGAGTAGCCCAAAATCACGCTTGTAATAAATGACATTTTTCTTTTTCTTTTTTTAGTCTTTTATTCCGATGAATGAAATTGCAAGTGTCTTGGGATAAGAGGATGCTGGACCAGTTAGCACAGGTGTGATGCGGGATGTTATACCTGGAATCCGAGAAAAGCTTAGTCTGCTTTTTACTTTAAAATAAAAACTCACGTGTGGATTTGCAAGTAAATATCCAAGTAATTGGAAAAGAAAAAAAAGAAGGGAAGCATGAAGCTCAGAATGAAACTACTGTGTTCGGTAAAAACGTGGAAGGCTCTCCTCCTCATTGTTTTTAGATCAGTTTCCTCGTGGTTTCCATTTTTTCATTGAACTTCTACATTTAGAATATTATTCATAATTTCTCTGCAATCATGCAACAAAAAGTGGAACAAGGTAGCTGTGAAATAATCAAAGGAAAAATATGTTAGGCACAATTACTGAGCGACCCCGGTCTTGATGCTAATTCCCCTCTACTTGTGGGTCTTGGGTTGGGCTGAAGGGAAGTCTGCAGGAGACAAGCCAATGTGTTTCCGTGGTGACGAAGCAATGCTTCCCCCCCCCCCCCCCCCCCCCGGTACTAAGACTCAAACCCACCCTCCTCTGGTCAGACATTGATTCTGTTGCCGTCCCCGAGGGTGGGGCGAAGGGTCAGGGTTGGCTCCATCTGTCTGTGTGATGGGCACCGGTGCCAAGTGCCACGGGGGCTGGGGGCAGCGAAAAGAAGGCTCCTGTGGACTGGGAGGGTAACGGATGTTTCTCAGCTGTCATCCGGTCTTCCAAATGGGGCAGAGGTCTCGGCTGGAGCTGAGGGTTGTGAGTCGAGAGATTGGGGGGGGGGACTAGGAATAATGCTGAGGGGTCATTGTTGTTCTCGGGGTTGTAAGGCTGTCGCCGGCGGAGCAGACAAGCCGGACCTTTCTTTTTTTCCTCTACAGTCACAATGAAGGCGCAGAAACAATGAGGACACAATGGCTGTCACTTTGTTCGGGATCACGAGGGTTAGGCTGAGACTGGACATGAAAGGGGAAGCCGTTTACAGCCGCACTGCACTGTAAACCTGGCCCCGCTTTACTGACCTATAGCCCCCCCCCCCCCATGTGCTTAAATCCCTCTGTGTCTGGCTCACTCTTCATCTATCTCACCACCAACGCTCCTTTCGGCGGGTAACGTCTTATCTCATCCGTCTTCTGTCTACGCCGACGTTCTGTTGGACACAGCGACGTGGGGTTGTGTGTGTGTGTGTGGGGGGGGGGGATTACTCGTCTTCGGCACTGATTCCCCTCCGGCTCCAGGTAATGCTGCCTGACTCAGCCCCTGTGGCATCGACAGCATGCTGTGGTGTTTACACCATTGCGGATCTATTCCCTCTTGCATCTGCTCTCAGTCATTCCAAGGATTAGAAATCCACCTCAGCGTCGACCTCAGGAAAAATTCAGAGCATTGTCAGCACCCGACGCAAATGGCAACAGAAAAGGCGCTTCATAATAAACTACATTTCCTGTCTGTTACCTAATATGGCAGATGGAATTTCCCTCATTTTAAACACTTCCTTCTCTCGCGTTGTGAACAAAAACGCAGCCCAGCCCAGTCTAGTTGAATTTAACACAGGATGCATGTGCCCCGTTCCCCCCTTTCAATACGGCAGGAGCCAAACGGGGCTCCTAAACGCCGGCCCCAATTCAATATTTCTTCTTCAAATGACAACCAAGAGCAAATTCGGAGGATGCTAATGAAACGACATGCATAACCATTAAGCAAGGAGCGACCGTTGATTTAAAAAGACAAAACTCGAGACAACCAGCTGCTTTTCTCTGTCGTGCACAGCTGCAATATTAAAATGTTCATCAAATCATCAATTAGCATGCCGGGCCCCTTTCTGCTTCGCTCTTGCTCTTGTCCAATCCAAGAACCAGAGCAGCCGGATGCAGCGTGCAACGACACTCAGCTGCTACGACGACAAACTGAAGTCTTTTGGACAGGGACTTTAAATATTGATTAGCATTTTGAGGCACGTTGGCTACAAGATAATTGTTTTTTCTTAACGGTAAAACCTTCTTCGCTACTGATGACACACGACATGCGTGAATCTACATCTGCTGACTGTGGAACAAACAGCCTCTCGGGACTATTTAAGATTTTCACTTGTTCTCTGCTCCATTCTGTGTCTGGCATCCGTAGTGCTCAGACAAAACACACACACACACACACACGTGTCGACGGACGCAAACACACACCTCGCCAATAGAGAGCTGTCATGTAACTCCTCTGCTTTGCATGGTCATCGATAGACAATTATTGACCTACATTGTTCTCCTCCTCTTCCTGCTCTTCCATTCGACTCTCTGCATTGACTTCTGAATCAACGTGAAGTGGAAGCGTGCGTCCTTCTTCTTATGACCCACACTTATTAATCTTTGGTCAAATCATTGATCTATATGTGAGTGAAGTGGCTCAAATAGGGTCATGCCTGGACTGTGCATTGATCATTGATCCGCTCCGATTAAAAACAAGCACTGACAACACTTCCCTTTAGGAAGCGTGCACAATGCAGCAGCACTCGCGTCAGACAACAGTATCCCTGTACGTATTGATCTCCTGTGTGTGCCGTGTGAACTCAGTGGCTTCCATCCTGCTGCTGCAGAGGTAAAGGTGTGAGACCATATCACATGTTGCTTCCTTGTTTTTAATGGATTTACAACCTCAATGCAAAGTTCAAGATGCACTAACATTTCAATCCCACCCAACCCATACACATACATATAGATATAGATATAGATAGATTTTATTTTTAAAGGAAAAGCAGTCTGATTAATAATAATAATAAAAAAGTTGTAACGGTGCAGCTTCTTCCTGCCAGTATTTATCACAATCCGGTTTTACCTGCGCTCTCAGCTCGGTCTCTTCTCTTCGGGATCCGTGCCGGTCTGTTTCACCTTAATCCTCGCACCCAGCGTGCGTCCGCGGGCGCGGACGCACCGATCGCGGCGCGCCGTGACGCCTTCGAACCTTTTCGGGTCCAGACGGAGGTCGCTCCGCTTCCTCGCTGCCGCTCAGCTGTCGCCCTTCGGTCTCTGCCTCTCCACCGGACGGACTTCCCCCGTTTGACGCAGGTGTGGCCGCTCGCGGCGGCAGGGGGCGCCGAAGGGAGGGGACGCACGGAGAGTTACCTTCGCGCCGCTTTTACGCGGCGCCGCGCCACGTGATGAGGTGAGACAGCCATGATCAATACCCGCCCATGGGCTCAATGCGCTTTTGTTTTAAGGAGCAGAGACACTATCACGAACCTTTCTCTTTATAAGAGCTCATTGATTACAGAATTCTTATTGATTGGGCCGTGGTCCAAAATTGATTGTGCTTCATTCACAGTTAGTCTCTCCGCACATTGCGGTGCCACCACAGGATGGCATGTGCAGACAAACAGATGTTATTTATAGACCAACAGGACAAGAATGTCATTTTAATAATGCCTTTTTATGTAGAAACTAATGATTATCTTCTTCATTTCAGATATTTTTGCAGGAAAACCCCCAAAATGGACTCGCTGACCTCAGTAAATATTACAGAATGAAAAATCACTTTGATCAATTATCAAAACAGCTTCAGTTTATCTGGTCAAAGTAATCGTGTTGGAAAGCAGCTATTCATTGATTCTCTAACTCAGGATAACATTGAGGATTTCTTCCTCAGCCTCCTCCTCCTCATCATCATCAGGTTCAGTATTTTACTCCACACCAGGGCCGTGATCCAAAATTAGATTGTGCTTCATTCACAGTTAGTCGCTCGCACGTTGCGGTGCCACCACAGGATGGCATGTGCAGACAAACAGATGTTATTTATAGACCAACAGGACAGGAATGATCCGTTTCGTGTTGGATTGTGCATGCGAGTGAGACGACTACCACAACAGTGTGTAGCTGACATGGAGACCATCGCAGCATTTTAAAGAAAACATAGGCCCTCGTGGTTTATTGTATTAATTACCCCCCCAACGGAGGCGACGCATTGATCTTAGCGTCTGATACAGTGGCTGTTATTGATTTTGTTTGGATGTGCTGAGCATACCTTGTATTTACTGTATTCGCCTCCTCTTTTAGTTTGCTGAGCTAATGTAGCTTCAAATACATTATTCCGGAGTGGAAAGACGATGAGGTTGGAGGCCACCGGTTCCATTTCATTCTCAGGATTTATGCATTTTGATGTGACGACAGTTTGTCTCGTCTATTTTAACGTCTGTCTTTGATACGGTTTGGAATGTTTGATATATAAATTTAGCTGTAAAATAAATTCAAAGAACAGCAAATGCTGATTGTTTGTTTGCCCTGTCTGACAATCCACTGCATAAAGCAGTATTATAAATTTGGATTATCGTTACTTTTAAGGCTTGATATCCTGGAATATCATTCTAAAGGGTTTGTAATAGTGATGCTCGTCAACACTTCAGGATTGTGTGCGTTGCACGGTTCAAAGTGGGAGCTCATGTGCAGATAGGGATCCCCGATCTATACCCACCAGTGTCTCATTTCCATTTAAATTAAAGGCACTGAGAGTAGGACAATATTGCTACTGACGAGGCAAGCAGAAGCTTTTCTTGCCCGGTAAGAGCAGCAAATGGAGCTCTGCTGATCAATAATAGTTTGTTTTTGTTCAAGCTAATGATCAGACAGATGTTTTCTAAGGATCTATCATCACCGTTAGCGGAAGAGGAAAAAAATATTTGAAGATAAAATGGGTTTATTATCAGTTTTTAGGCGCACAGAAAAAGGAAACACAATTATTTTTGACATGATCCTGGTACTTTTCAGTGTAATTATTAGGTCCTGACATAATTTACCATTTTGTATTTTTGATTTTTGAACTGCTGCAGTGTAAGAAAAAGTGTTTTCATCTTCAGCAGTCTCTTCTTGTGCCTCCGTTCGACCTTGAAAAATTCCAGCTGCCTTTTTCTTTAGTGATCTATATGAATGAAATCTCCACTGAAAGCAGCAATCAGCCATATACTCCCCTGACATCTCGGTAATGTGCAGTCAGACAAAGTGCAATCGGAATATTGTAAATGTGCCTGCATGCATCCATTCATTTTACACTCGTCATACTGTCTGTGTTATTTCAATCCGTTCATTTCATAATGAGAATAACTCATCTTAAACATCGAAAGCAAAACAAGGAAATATTAGCCCCGCATGTGCAATATTCAGTCGCTCCTTTGAAAATGTCTGTCTGAGATAACGCCTGATTGATCAACCTAGATCACAGGATCAAATGAGTCCTGCGTAGGAAAGTAAGCTGTGGTGTTCAAATGGATTTTAGTTAAAGAGAACCACAGACCAATCGGACGACAGTGTGTGTGAACAGCAGCTGCTGCTGCTGTGCTCAAAACAAATCTTTATTCATGAATGGACAAACTCTGAAACAGACATTCTCTCTCTTAGCATTCAAATCAGATAAAGTTATTTTTTCACACAATTAGGTTTCGGTCTAATCTGTTCGTATTCAGCGTCTGTGGCATTGACACCTTGATAAAAACAGGTTGTGACCCACACACACACACACACACACACACACTCACAGACACACACACACCTCACCTTCTGGTACCGACTTACACAATCACCGCAGACACACGGGAAGTTTTTGTCGGGGTGAAATATGAACTTGCTCTTTCCAGGAAGAGGAAAGACAAACAGCGTTGAGCTTTGCTCTCAGGGATCCGACTGCTAAAACACGTGTAATGAACAGCCGAGGTCGGGAGTCCACGCCGCTAATGAGCTGCAGAACAAGTAGGAACAATGTTCGCATCGGCGAAAGTATTTGTTTAAATTGATGCAGGAATCAACTTGAAGCCTTGTCTTCTCTCTCTCCCCCCTTTCTGTTTGCACATTGAATATAGAGTTGCCGTTTTTAATATATTTTTTTTGTTTGAAATTTTAACAGGGGGTTAGCGGTGTTTCGTCACAGCAAGACGGTCCCAAAGGTCACACCACAAACATGCAACTTAGGTGAGTGTGTGTGTGGCCCTGCGATGAACTGGCGGCTTGTCCAGGGTGTGCCCCGCCTCTCGCCCGTAGACTGCTGGGATAGGCTCCAGTAGATCCCGTGACCCAGAATTTGGAAAATGAATGAATTTTAACACGATTGCAGGATTTTATAGTATGTAACACTTAAACTGTGACTCTCCTGATGGCGGCCGTGAGACCGGCGAGCCGAAGCTTTCAGCTGACATTCATCTTGAGTCTTCAGTAGCAGAAAATACATCCATTGGGGTTGGGAGGAAAGAGTGCCTCGCATTAGCTTCAGCTTCTGCCTGGCTTTGAGCGCTGACTCGGTTTGATCATTCACGGCCCAGCTGCAGCTCAGTCACCTTGTCCGCAGTGATGTATGAGACGAGGCCTCATTGAGCACAAACAAGGAGAAGACTTTATGGAGATTTAGAAAGGCTCAAGCAAATATGATTGACGATCGGATGATACGAAGAGATGAGAGCACCGCCCGGGCACATTTTTTAATGTGTTTTTTTTAGGAGTATAATAATTACTTGCATCCCGAGCGTATTTTGTATTTGCTGTCGTCTTTGGAAGACGAGAAGTAAAACTTTCCAAGACCACCGGCGTTCTTTCTCAAGGTATTGCCTTGAATGTCACGGCACATACCATTATGTTCCAGGAAAAATGCCTGCAGGTTCACGCAATGACAAAGAAAACTTTCTACGAAGGTCCATAAGTTTAGCGTGTGTGAACTTCAGGAGATGAAAAGTTTGATCCGTCTCAGGAACCTTTTTCTTCGGTGCCGACGCTTCTCCCCAGAGAATGTCTGATATTTCTCTGCCCGGCTTTCATCTCGTCAGACAGATTTCGGTCCTCGCCGTCCGTCTTCAGGCCGCTGAAGTGCAGAAAGCACAAAGTTAATGTCAGTGTGATTCTGACATTAATAGTTAAATATGCCACTTTCAAGCTCCTAGAGGGTTTCAAATTCCTGCCATATCATGCAAGTGAGAAAAAAACCCATGATTTTGGTATTGCATTTTTTTCCAATCTCATTCCGAAGGTTGGTCAGGACAGGAGGAAATGATGAAAATATTCATTTTCCTCATCCTAATGTGTTACAAATGCATTTTCGGTACACCCGTGGGTTCTCACTGAAAGGGCTAACTTCCTTAGAGACTCTCGTAACTTCATTCAAACTTTGTGCATCTGTCAGCAGATGGGAAAAAGAGGCAAACCCACCCATTAATGGTCAAGTCAAGCAACAATGGCGCACCGGAGAGCTCATTTCCACCTATTCTATCTATTCAAGTTGGTGGAGTGGTAGTCCAGCAGCCCCACTGAGTGAGTATAATTACCACAGGGTTGTAATAATTGGGTAAAATGAATGAAAGTGCCTGAAAAGCACAAATATGAACGCTGGCGAAGCTATTTCAAAGAGAGTGAATCGAGATCACCTGGTAATTACAGCCACACAGGTGTTTTCAATAAAGCTCAGTTCAGACTGAAGTTGGGAGGAATTATGCTGAGGTCACTAAATCTTCCTAATCCATGTGTGTCGAGGTGTGAATACTCTTAGTTATCACGACAAATACAGGCCTTAACATTAACATTCACACCGTTTCTAACCTACAAAATCATCACACACATATCAGCATAATGATAAATACATTAGACATGTTACAGTAAATAGCCATGAAATATGAAGAGCGGTAATCAGAATCATGGGCAGATGGGAGATAAGTGAGTGGACAATGACTCAGTGGGGAAGGCAATTATTTGGGGTAGGAACACACTGAAGGGAAGAGCGATGGGATGGATGAAAGAGGGAAAGGAGAAAGGGCAGTGAGAGTGAAAACAAAGAGACATAGATGGAGGGAATGAAAGGATAGATCAAGAGAAAGAAGGGAGACAGGAAAAAGATGGTTGCCCACTTCCGTATATTCGGCATTCACAACCCCCCGTGGGGAAATACAGAATATAATAGAATGAAAATGGAAGCAAATGAGAACATTACTGCCCACGCAGCTCATGATTGTTGATCCAAAGTGTTGTCATGTCCTGGTGTGGAGCTAAATTCACTGCCAGGATATGAATTCCAGCGATTCCCTGTGACTGAACGCGATCTATTAGCCGCTGTGAGAGAGTTAGCCGAGCACAGAAGGGCCTGCGCACGGCCAGATGGACTAACCGGCCGACTGGCTGGCAGGAAGTAACAGGCTCCACGCTTGTTTTTGATTGGCTCTAATTATGATCTACTGCCGTGCCTGCTGCAGAATTGCTGACTGGGTGGTGTGTGTTGTGTGCACACACTCGTCTGCGATTCCAGAGTTTTGGGAAGGGAAATAGGACATGCTTAGATCGAGAAGTTATGCGAGGGTTTGTGTTGACGCATGCCGTCGCCGAATGGTAACACAACTCACCGAAGTATCTCAGTGAATTTCCGTCACACGCTCCAGTCGTTCCGTGTTCTAGAGGCACAGTGATCAAGAGCTAAAGAGAAGTTCAAAAGAAACTCGAGAGGTAAAAGTTAAAGACACTTCAGATGTTTCCACTTCATTGTGTTAGAATTGAGCGTTGCCTGTGAGCTGATTCAACTCGAGCTGCGCTGCTGCAAAGCACGCGACATGCCTCATTCTCCCCAATTATCATCAACACATCTTCCCAATGTGGAAGTCTATTTAACTATCTGTCTGGGCCGAACGGAGGAATAAGCAGAACATTCCAATATGAAGCTTCGGGCCACGGATCAAGCCGTCAGATTTGTTGTTTTCCACCGAACACACAAAAAAAATGTCAACAAGATTAAATGCTGCTCCGAGGGTTGGAATAAAATGAGTGGAAGTAAGTCGAACTTATTCATGAAAAATGATGTCTGGACTCGTCTCTTTGGGCTTCATACATAATGAATCAGTTTTGAGACGGCGTTAATTTAGCATTCCCTGTTTCTCAACCACTCGCTCGTTTCTCACTCAGCTGTGGTCGTTGCTGGAGTCTGACATTATCGATCAATGGCAAAGATAGGAAACTATTAATATAACTATCCACTACTGCCCTTCTCTTCTCCGTGTTTCTCTTTCCTCCCTTCTTCCTCTCCAAATATCTACTTCCTTTAAATTCTCATCCATTTTCTCATCTCTTGTTTCATCTTCAGTTCTCATTTTTCATCCCTCCCCTTAGCGGAGCTCACTCCTTCCTCCTCTTTCTCCTTCCTTACCTTGCTCTTCTTCACCCCCCCCCCCCCCCCCCCCTCCCTTTTGAAGGGAGCTGCTCTGAATGCCAGACCTCTCCCCTCAGCATCTCTTCTCATCCAACCATCAATTCACTATTCCATTCACATGGATATGATAAAGTGATTATGCATGGAGCCAGTGCTCCTCCTACACACACGCACACGCACACACACACACACACATACACATACAGAAGGTCATGTTGTATTTCCTTAAATATTCTGTGGATGTAGAACGCTAGCAACCCGGTGCTCCCCTGATTAATCTGTATCTTTACTTATAATCAGTGTCAGAGTGGAAGAAAGTTGAATGGATGGTGATCCCGGAGAGAAGAGGAGGGCGCAAAGGGAAAGGTAGGGAAGGAAAGTGCCTTAACACATTTGATTCGGCTCCACCAGGAGAGATCTTTTGATCAAATCACAAAAAAACCATGATAAATTCAAACAGGAGCGACCTTTGTCACGGTTCAGCGGCCACCGGTTCAAATCTTACAATCACATCTCACTGTCTCATAAGCAGAAATGATGTTTTTTTATTTATTTTTTATTTGGATGGGAGATGAGCTCCAGTGAAATAAAAAAAATCCATTATTTTGCCTTTTTCCAAAAGCCAAATGTAAACTTTTACTCCAATTTCTAAGTTGTGCTAAAGTTAGCAGGGATGCTATCAAGGATATCAATAATCTGCACAGCAAACAGGAAGTGGATACCCCAGTTTTACTGCTTTGTAAGACATCACTTGTGTTCTTTTAATTTGTCTTGTTGGGACATTTCTTATATTAAACAGTAGAAGAAGAAATCAAACTCAATTAAAACACACATCCGTGTTCCACATTACCTTGTGAAACAAATGTTTTTATGATGATTTTAAATGTTGAGACTTATGTACGAAGAATTTGAGTTACAAGAATTTATCATTTATGTTTACGGGACTTAGTGACAATAAGAAGGGTTGGTAGGTTCCTGAGGGGGCTCATTACAGCGACACAGAGGGCGTCGTTATCGCTGCATGCTGTGTGTGTTCCAGGGCAGCGATACGCCAGGACTACACACTGCCTGCAAGTGTGCAATTTTCTCTTCACTTAGACAAGGAGAAAGCAGATGATGCAAGGGGGACGAGTGCAGAAAGACACAGAGAATCGCTGACACATAAAACACCTCAGTTGGGCCATAGAACACCAGACCACATGGGGGTAGACTGCACACCGATTGGCTGGAGGATCAAACAACCCATGAAAGTAAATTATGCAGCCTGATGAAGGCTATTCTTCCTCATTCTGTGTAACTATGTCACAGCTCATTTCAGGCAGTAGACGCAGGTCTACGTGGCACGGATAACAAGACCATGCACAGATTGAAGGCATTTTCAAATAATGCAAAAATATATCCAGGGACAAAAAGTATTGTTGCATTATAATTGGATGGACAAGCAGGTCAAAGCTGATCTACTTGAAACTGAAGTAAAGGTCCAAGTAAATCCTTGAACGTCTTTAGGGACTGTTTCTGGTTTTGAAATCCTTATCTCCATGAACTACAGAGCCTATTGATCTTGTTATCGAGGAAAAGCGAATCTCATATGGACGTGTTGCTCGCCTTTTTGTAAATTTCCATAATTGATTCTAAGAATGTCTTATCACGTCCTTTTCGGGGGAGGACTGGAGCGTCTGCATAAAATGAGGCGACGGTCAGATCCCTTTCCATGCCCTTCATACCAAACACTGTGTGAGTCGGTCGCATGCACTATGATGCATTTTCCTCCCCCCCCCCCCCCCCCCCCCCCAGAGACTGCATTGACTTTTCTTCCCTACCACCTACACACCGGTGTACAGTATTGGGTTTGGATAGCACTGAGTCTGAAACAGCTTTCTATGTGGAATCTTCTTGTCTCTTCCATTTCTATAATTTGGCGTCACGCCACCTCTTGGGTGAACAGCTACTTTCTGGCAAGCAGGCTGAAGGCCGGCCGGAGGAAGTTGTAAAAGGTTGGTGGAACCTTGAACTCTGTGTAAATTCCAAGAAGGGAGTAACTGCCCGGGCCAATCCTATCAATCTGTCCAAAGGTGACAGTATGTCCGGGCATCTCTGCACCGCTACTTCCTTCATTTTTCTTTAATCCCGGACATTTTGAAAAAGAAAAAGAAAACAAAATGCACACTAGACAAATCAAACTGCAGGAGCAGCAACATAGTCATGTTTCAATTGGATGCCTCACTTTCACACATTAGAATAGATCCAGTAAGATAAGAGAGTAGAAGAAGTCTTCTGTGATGGAGACATGATGGCTTCATGTTTAAGAACAACGACATGAATGACCGTGACCTTCCACTCTTGTCTCTTTTACACATCTTTGCAGTTGTCATGGACGTAGCTTTACAACCTTTAGTAGAAACCATCAGGTCGCTAAATCATGAATGATGATTGGATTAAATTGGTCAATTTTACCTCATGCTTTGATAGAACCAAAAACAGATCCCTTAAAAATAATAATGTGCAACGAGGATGAAAAGCCACCAAAGGCAGGACAGGCGTGATCAAAGTGACCTAAAGTAGTATTTCAGTGAATGCATCCAGGTGATTATCAGCAGGTGGTTTGCCTTAATGACTGTTTTTTGCCCCCAGCAAAGGGGCAGCTAAGAGACAGGAGTTCAAGTGCAAATCCATCTTCTGCTTTCTGCAGTCAGGAAAGATCCTCTTGCTCTGAGATGAATGTGATATTCAGATGCAAATTCACTGCTGAAACAATTAGAATGACAGATATGGAAATTGTGGCATTTTTATGAGGATATCGCAGAGTCGGAGTATCTGACGGTGTGGAGATTGGAGGAATCAAAAGAGGTGATGTGCAAGTTGTAAATATTGATTTGTGAAAGTCACTGTCAGGAGATCTAGCAGAATAAACCACTGCAGTCTCACTGGTGACATCTTAAATGAGATGGTAATCATCGCAGAAGACCCCACTCTTCAGTCAGTCCTGTTTATCTGGTGTTAGAGTAACTTCTCCCGACAATAAACTGGACATTTAGTGAACAAGCTGTAATATCAAAAGAAAAGGACTCCGCCATCCTGTTGATAACACGTAAATAAATAAGTAAGGACAGATCATTCAAGTCTCCACCAAACATCGATGGGGTAATGAAGTAGGCCTGGTCGATAGACACTAACATGGTTGATAGTTTGATGGGCTCAGGCCTTCGATTGACCACTTTAGCTGGGTCCCTTTTATGTGACATTTTCAGTAAGATCAAGTTACTTTCATGGTCACTGGCCAAAGCACACCATTAACATTCACCATGTGTACCCTCTGGCTCTAAATGCAAGGCCTCTACAGACGACTGCTGTGTGACTACAAAAGATGAATATGAACTGTCTTTATGCAACATTAAAGTGAATGATTGTGATGTCCATCACTTCTTTTGCTCCAGTGGACAATAATACTGCAGATTGAACACAGTAACCTTCTCACTGTACTTCAAGTTTGGCCATTTGTGTGGCTATTAAATACGCCTTCATTTAGATTGATATCCTGGAAAGCGATTTCATAAGAAATAATAATTTTTCAGCCAGTAAATAAAACATATACGAGAAAAACAAATGTAATTAAACATGTTAATATCGTCACTAATATATATTAAAAGCTTTCTTGATAGGAAAATGCACGTTTATGCTTAGTTACATATTTGAATTTCTTTTTAAATACATTCGTTTCATGTGTACGACAGCGCCCTCAGGAGTAACATCTTTACATTGCATAGCCTAGTTCTGGGAAGTTACTTTAAAAACGTGAATTCTATGAGTTTTTCCACTTGATTTTAAGTTTTCTTTAAGCGTTAAAACATTTTAAAGTAGTCTTTCAGCAGAATATATTACATCGCGGAGTAAAAAGGCAATTTTTGTCGTGTTATTCGACGTCAAATACATATTATGTTTATATTATAATAGTTAACTTATATTTTTTATATATATATATAACGAAGAATAATCAACTCCATTAAATTGCGACAAAAAATAAAATAATTTGGTTTTTTTTATTGTTTACCGTCCGGAACCTTTAAAAATTACCTTTTTTTCCGCGGTTGAATGTGTTGGTAGAACGTTGAACACCGTCACGTTGCGTCACTTCCTGCAAACGTGAGACGGGCAGTACATGTGTTGAAACAGTGTGCGCGTCCTGTGTTCGAAGCCAACTGGCGCACAGATTCTCATTTTATGATGAACGATAGCACGATTATGGAGTCAGCGGAAGAGGAGGCGCAGCTCGGAGAGGAGTCGGAGGAGGAGAAAAGCGAGTTATCCGACGATGAGGTGGGTGAACTGTTGTCGTGCTAGCATCGGCTAGAATTAGCCGACGAAAGGTCTTACAATCGTCTTACAATGAAACTGTGTTTCTTGAGAACCATAAGTAAAATGACTGAACTTTTGATATTACTGATACTCCAGTTTGACATGTAATCGATGAGTCTGTACGTTGGCAGTGACGTAATGAGCATTTCACTGGTTACAGGATAAGTGCAAGATAATAATGTTTAACAACCTTTTCTTCTTCTTCTTTAGCTTCAATTAGCCTTTTCAAAGGGGTTGTTGAAACCAGGGATGAACGTTTTGGTTGAAAAACCCAAAAAGCTGTCCAACAATGTGGTGAGTGAGCTATCATCATCTTAATTGCCCCCCCTGGGGACAAATAAAGTTTATTGAATTGAATTATAAGATGGTTAGATGTCAGAATGTTTGTTTGGCTTTGACTTGTGTCCAAGTTACTACAGTTACTATATGAAAAGCATACTGCTATTATTTCCCTCTGGGATTAATGAGGCATTCTGAATAATCTTAGAACGCTTCTTGATCAATAATAAATACGTTTGATGATCTACTGTCTCTCATGTCTGTTGTGATTTAGGAGGGTATGAAACAGTGCCTTGCTGACTTGCGTAAAGATCTTCCGTGGGTGGAGCGATTGGACATGACCAACCTGCCAGTTGAGGACATTATTTCAAAAGCTGAAGGGAAGGTTCCAAATGTGACCAACGGAGATGTTAATGTGGACGATGATTTCCAAAGGGAAATGTATTTGTGAGTGTCCAAAACTAAATGTGTTCATTTTTTATGTTATGAAATTCTTTATTAGATTAGATTAGATTAACCGGTTTGAAATCGGTGCCTTGCTTGTTGATTCATCAGCTACCGCCAAGCTCAAGCCACGGTCCTAGAAGCGTTACCTCTCCTGAAGAAGCACTGCATCGCCACCAAGAGGCCGGAGGATTACTTTGCAGAAATGGCCAAGTCAGACCAGCAGATGCAGAAGGTGGGTAGTTTCCTTATCTTTTACCACAGAGTTTTACGATGCCCGCATCGCTGTCTAGGTGAACATTTTGACCTTTCAGCACAGTTGACTTGAATAAAATTATTAATAAGAAAAATATTGTTTTCTTCTTCTTTCCAGATCAGGAAAAAGCTGATCTCAAAGCAGACGAATCTGGAAAAGTCTGAGAAGGCCAAGAAGCTGCGTGAGCAAAGGAAATTTGGCAAAAAGGTTGGTGTCTTGTTTTATGCGGTCGCTTACAGTGTCCTGTCAGGCCTAAGATGACACTGATCGGGGCTTAAACAACAGGACAATCTCCAAGCATATCAAAAAAGCATTGTTGGAATCTTTTGATTGAATGACTGCAGCAGATGGGCTCTGTTGATGTCATGTTCATAATACAGTAGAACGATCCCCCTCCCCTTTAAAAGAAATAAGAATCCTCTGTTGGTAACACAATTTCTGAATGTCTCTCAGGTCCAAATAGAAGTGCTTCAAAAGAGGCAGAAGGAGAAGAAAGCTATGATGTCTGCCGTAAAGAAATACCAGAAAGGTATGGTTGCATCCATTTGTATAATAATCTATTTTTGTACCTTTGAGTAGTGCCAAAAATAATCCATTATAAATTTCTTCAAAATGAGAATAAGATTTCTGATGCGCCCCTCTCCCAGGAATGACCGACAAACTAGATTTCTTGGAAGGAGACAAGAAAACGGGGAAAGACTCGAGTCAAGGCCCTAAGAAAGCGTTGAGCGCAAAGAGGTAAGGCTTCACAGGATATTCCGATGCTTGTGACATTTTTACAACAGTATAAGTTGAACTGTCCATTCCGACAGCCCAAGCACCAAAAGAAAATACAAGGACCAGAAGTTCGGTTTCGGAGGCAAGAAACGCGGGAAGAAGTGGAACACCAAAGAGAGCTTCAACGACGTCTCCAGCTTCCGTGCCAAAGTGGCGAATGCTAAGGGCAACAAAGGCGGGAAGAAAGGCAAAGGAGGAAAACAAACTGTGAGTCGCACGCTTCAAACATCGACCACTTACCTGATAAATGTAGATCGTATTACCAATACAAATTCTAATTGCTTCCAGAAACGCCCTGGGAAGTCTGTTCGCAAGAAGATGAAGTCTCGCTCGTAAAATCCTCTCGTGGATCTTACTTCCAGGAAGGATTTTCCTTCCCATACATCCAGAGGCGTTTAGAAGGACTGCAGCTTTTCGTACTGCGCACATTTAATAAAATGTGCTCGGATCGATGAGGAGTATCCTTCAAGCCACAGATTGAGAGAGACATCCTGCCATGGTGGTACGGAAGCTATTTTAAAGACATCGCCGGTGAAGAACTTTAATTAAATGGCAAATGAAAGAGTTTGTTACAAGCAGGCCAAACCTTTTTTTAAAACTGAATTTGAATGTTAAGTTTTTACACGTTATGTTCTGTGGACATTAAACCTTCATCTCTTTGCCGTCTAATCGCGTCTTCTCTTTCTAACTCGGCTCCCCGACGCGTTCGTTCTCGACCTTGTGACGTGACATTTTATAATAATAGAATAGCTGTGAGTTTTGCCCTTTCCCTTTCATTAACATGATGATTAAGAGACGGTCGATGCGCTTTGTATAGATCCGTGCAAAAATGTCCCCTTGCAAGTATATTACGTAATTTCCTGAAATGCAAAGGGCAACTTGTCGAATGACGTCTTTATTGTATGACAAACAAATAAAGGAAACGCGGGTGCTCGCTGTGGGTCATTTACTTTGACGCTGCAGGGCAGATTCTTTGAGTTTGGTGACGTCGGTGCTGAACCGGTTGAAGTTGAGCCTTCTGTCGCCGCGGTTCGATGGAATCTGGTGACAGAATGATGGATTGAGGAACATCTCACGAGCTAAAGAGCTAAAGCTAAAGAGGTTTCTCACCAGTGGAGTTGAAATCCATCCGACCTCCTGACTCGCAGTCTGGGGCGTTGTGTATTTCTTGGTGGGTTCCTCCCGGGCCTTATGGAACGCCTCGATGAAGTCCGCTGGAAAAGAGGAACGCTTATTTCATACAACTGATGCTCTGAAGAAAGTTGATGCCTTTATTCTTTATAAATACTTTTTATCCAGAATAGACGAGTAAAACGTGCTTCTTTAGTGTCGGTATCTTACAGTTTTCTGCAATCACTTCTCTTGGTTTCCTTGACATGGGTTTGTCAGCCAGGATGTGCACTAAGAGACGAGGGGCCGCGTGAGAACAAATAATACACAATGGTGTAAATATACACTTTAATTTAAACCTCTGCCGAGTTTTTCCACAAGCAAACTCCTTCATTGCGATGCGCTTAAGGCCTCTTGTAACCATGGTGATGCTGCTTTACACGGCTCTTCGGATGGTTCGGGTTAAGACTCACATTTCCGGTGTGGATTGATGCTGAACTCTGTGTGGAGTTTCTGGTGACTTTGCTCCTTCCGGATCATTTCCACGTGAATTGCGTTTTGATGAACCAAATCCATTTTCCTGTTTCCTGCCATGCTTGAAAACAAACGATCAGCTATCGCAGACAGCAGGGAGTTGAAGATACTCGGGGTCGGGTGTTGGGGTTTAGTCACCTGGCAACAGTATACAGTGATTAGCGGTGTAGTAATGTGACTCGAACTCGGGGTGGCGCTGCGCGCTCAGGTCTCACTTCTGGGCATGATGGCTGATTGCAGAAAGGCCCCTTAGACTTTAATACAAGTCTGGCTGCGTTAGAATAAATGTTCATATATATAATCACTTAAAAAATATGAATAACACGTATATAAAATACTCCACTATTTATACATTTGTGTCTTAAGTATTGTCACTAAGATGTACTTAAAAAGTACTCATTAGGCATTAAAATAGTCACTCATAATGACATCTACATGTAGGCCTACAATTTTGTGCACAAAATTTAAGCCAATGATTGAAAATAAAACCTTCAGGTCAGGATTAAGTTTCCTTCAACTGCTGTTTTCAGTGCATTGGCAAGATGGATTAAAAATGTTGCATCATGTCTACAGTAATGAAAAATGCTGCAAGTGGATGAATCATTATGTCACATTAAGTATGACTTAAATAAATAAGTCTTATTTACAGAGAGACTTCAGCAATAAATCCAAATTCTCAGACGCTTAAATCAAGATTTTCCTACGTTGTGAACTGTTTGACTCTTAGAACTTAAGTTTCCTTCCCACGGACTTCTAGAAGCCATTTGTTCATCCCGATATAAACTGTGTATCCTTCAAATCACTGCTGTTTCATGCCGTGTTGAGAATGTTTGCCTCGGGCAAACAAATCCATCATGATGTAGTCGATGAGCAGCGAATGGCTGAATACGTCCAGACTGTGTGAAAAATGTAGCCAGCCTGAGAACTCTTTTGTTTTTGCTCTCTTGGGGCGACAGATGACAGTCGAAGCATTTTTTCTCGGTTCACTCACCCTGACTGTCTCCACGTTAGTCTGGATTCCACACACACACACACACACACATTGCATGCTTTTTTGCCACACGTGCACATGCCTGAACGAGACAAGTTGCATTTGTGTCTGCTGGTTTGGTAGCTGTTGGCGTTTCACACTTTGGAGAAAGGAACCTTAAAGTCAAAGCCGACCCAGCTAACCAGTGACCCTGTGACGGTGCATTGTGTGTGTGGCACATCTTCACATTGTCTCAGAGCACACTTGACTTCCCCTGCTCTCCTCACACACATGGATAACAGCACTTTTGCAACTTTTAAATAGTGTTGTTGTGTCGCTGCAAGGCTGCAAAGACGATTCCTGCTTCTCCACGTCCACTCGCATTTCATTGTCCTTTCATTCTGTATCTCCTCCTCCTCTTCATCTCCATCTCATCTTCTCAAAGGTAATCTTTTTTGTTTCGTGTGACCTTTGTGTGTGTTTATGAGCTTCCTCTATCAGATAAGCCGAGCTGTTCGGCTCTGGGTTCCGACACCATGACGCGATTCGACCTTTATTGGCACTGTGTGAGAAATATAATGGAAACAGGTAATAACTCTACCAGTGGAGAGGCTGTGTGTGTTGGGTGGGGGGGGGGGGGGCGATGAGGAGCCCGTGGTGTTTGCGTTGTGCGCGTGAAGCAGAGTGAGCTATATGTATTTCAGGAGGATGGGAGGCTTTGCGGTGTCGAGCTTTGTTCCCTGGGTCCTGTCACAGTGTCAGGCCGAGTTATCATCAAGGCCGCTTCGGAGCTCCTCCGGCTGGGAATGGTAAAAGGCCAGTTTGTGAGTTTGTTCAAATTCCAGTGTCACCCACATGCTGGGGAAAAGTACAGATGGGGTGTGTGAAATGATCAAATATGACAAGGTTTCAGCAAACTATTTAACAAGGAGCCATTTGTACGTGGAGTAGTGCCGGCTAATGGAGGAGGCCTCATCGTGGCCACCCTCCCCCCCCCCCCCCCCCCGGGTGCCCGTAGCACGACAGCATTTTGTTTGGCTTTAACTTGGCTTGGAAGAATTATTAATAACCGAATGGTCCTTGAGGAAAATAAAGTTTTCAAAAATGCACGGATGCTCCGAATGCTGACAGAAAAACGTTTGGACAAGGTCATGGAAGCTGTGTTTTTTTGTGTGTCTATTTTTTATTTAATCCCTTGTTGTTTTTATATTATTCATAAACAGCTGTTACTTTGTGTCAGGCGCAGCTTTCCACAGCTTCAGCTATTATAACTATTTTATTCTGTTATTTGATTGAAAACAGAAAACATTTGGAACGTTTGCCAAAGCGTTTTAACCTTAATATAATGCTTCTGTGAACAGTTCTGTTTCCCCCAGTAATATCTTGTCTTGTCTCCTACGCTCAAAGAATTTAGCAAGTTTTAACATTTGAAAATGCGCTTCATGGAAAAAGAGAAGAAGAAAGAAAATGTTTTGCATACATTAAAATTGAGATTCAAAGCTTGACTTTCTCAGCTGACAATAGCGGTTTGAAGGTTCAGGGTTTGAAAGCGTGCTAAGCTGCGCCGTGATCTCAGGCAGAGGACTGTGAGAAAGTGGTTTTGTGGTTTTGGTGCTGGACCCCCCCCCCCGTGTCTGCTCTGTCTGTGGCTGCCAGTCAACCAGAACTCTAATCTAACAGCAGGTAAAAAACAACCTTTCCCATTCCTTTGTCTCCTCGCGTACTGAGATAATAATTTATCTCAGCTTTTAATCAGCTTTTTTATTTTGCTGACTTGGACCCCAGGAGTGACTGTGAGTGTTTACTTATCAGATCATGGAGTTATTTACTCTCCCCTCTCTTTTTAAACATCCCATGTTTGGAGACGAAAGGCACCTTTACGTGGCGACACACTCATGCGAACACACACCAACGGCTGTGTGACTGTTCTATCTATTCACCTTGCTGTGGAGACAACAGGTGATAGCGGACCGCATGTACTGGTACCTGTACAAACACCCCCACACACTTGTGCTTTCCAGTTTTGTTTTGATAATCTCGTAGGTGTCTGGGTCTCGCTGGAGACACCGAGGTCCTGGGAAAACCGTCTTCCCATCAGATGGGAGCGCCGTGTCACCACGGCTGCTGTCTGGAATCTCCTGTTTTGTCTCAGGGAGGGAGATCCGCTCAGGTGGGACGGCTGATGTCAGTATCAGACTTACAATGGAAATGATAGGAGAAAAACGGCTTGCACTTTTTGCTGCTGGTGGTTGAAAAGTTAAATTTCACCGGAGAAGAAATTGTGCAACTTACACATTTTTGCACGATTATGCATCCTAACAGCACCACATGTAATAACATAACACTGACATGGACTATTTTCAGCACTTTAATGGCTTGAAGGTGCTCCGCCTGCATTCTCTGTATCAACCATTCCTCACTGCATGATCCGTGTCTTTAAAAAAACCTCCCCGTTTCACGCCTCTCCGCTCCAGTCGCTCAGTGCACAGCATCCTCCACAAATTGGAGGCTGAATTCAAACTCCTTCTTGGCTTCCCTGAACTCTTATGTCCCACTCAGCTGCCCGCTCAGCCGTGCCGAATTCTCTCTTCATCGTTTTAGCATTAATAGACGACACCCCGGAGTACTGCCTTAACAAACTGCAATTAAAAGCAGTGGCAGCATTGAAGCTCCGAAGTACAGAAAACGTCACATTTACTATTTCAGCATTTGTGGCCGGAGTCAGCCCGTCCTGTTCATGCTTCTCACACTTCCACGGGTTGCATTACAGATTCGTGTGCGGTCGCAATGTCGTTTTTGTGGTTATAGGATGGACGGCTCTTGAAAATCAACGTCATGATATCCCGAGGAGTGAAATTCAAATTCCAATGCATTCCAAAACAGTTTGTAGATATAGCTCACCTTCCTAAGACTTTTGTTCAGATAGATTCACATCAAGCAAAGAGATTGGCATCGGAAAAGTGAACAGTCCTTTTCGCTGTTTTTCTAATTTAACCTTGTCTGTGTGGCACAGAAAACTCCCAGCTCACTTGATGCTCACTGCAACATGAAGGCCATTTTTTCAAATTCATTTTTAATACATTGATTTTCGATGCCACTGTGAAATAACAGATGAGAAAAACAGCAAGGATTGAATAGGCGATAACTCCAACCCCTTTCAAAATAAAGCACTTTGTGAGACAACAATTTGAAGAACATCGGTACATGTAGCCTGAGAAAGAGAGACGGGCCGTGAATCCCTGTTCGTGCATTCGCTTGTTCATTCATCTCCATAATGACTGGTTTCGGGCCCAAATAATCGAGTGTGTTTCCATTCTGAGAGACTCAATAATCACAGCCTTAAGGCCAAGATACAGCGTCATGCAGGCAATGTCAATAATTGCCAGTGAAAGAGATACAGGAAATACGCCCGACGCCGAGGACGATATCATCACTCAAGTTAATTAAAAAATGCTATTAGAATATAAACTTCAAAGGAAGAACATACCTTCCCATTCACCTGAATGGGAAACTACGTTCTAATCTTTTTACTGCAGCTGTAAATCAGATTGGTTAGTAAAAGTCAGCGTCGTGTCAGATTAGTAGCATCCTGTCTGCCTTGGTGGTGTTTACTGCCTCACCCGTTTGGATCATTAACCCACTGTAGCCGGGGGGATAACACAATCCCAAGTGTCCATGGCTCAGATCTCGTGAACAGGAAGATCGTTGGGAGAGAGCAACAGGGTTATCACTCATGTCAAATTCCTTG
The DNA here is from genome assembly GCF_040956055.1 of Brachionichthys hirsutus. Lineage (NCBI taxonomy): Eukaryota > Metazoa > Chordata > Actinopteri > Lophiiformes > Brachionichthyidae > Brachionichthys > Brachionichthys hirsutus. The sequence goes on from NC_090905.1 coordinate 2,344,919, forward strand.
CCAAAGTGGCCACTTTGTTTGGGAAAGGGATCTGGGTTTGTCACGGCTTGGCGGACACTCGTTCTCCTCGAGTGAAAGGAGCTCAAGACCCCGAAAGATAACAAGGTACGGTTATTTGGTTTTTTCATCTGAGGCGGTTCTGTAGTTGTTCAATACTTGCCGCAGGTCATGGCCAATTAGACGCATTCATGTCCATTCGTAATCCAGCCTCCTGTCATCAGTCAGAAACGATCTATTTTATCCACATCCCGTGGAGCCGGATGTGGAGATATGGATATGATTCATTTGGCAGCGATTTGTTTCAAATGCATCCGAGATGTGCGATAATGAATGTCACAATCAAACAGCTCCAACTTTCATCAATCACAAGTGAGTTGGATTCTTCTCCTGGTAGAAAAACCCTTCACTGCAACCTTTCCGAGACGCTTCGAGCGCCGCTTCCTCAATTGCTGGGTGTGCTTTTTAACATCTGAGAATACTTCCTTTCCTTGAATGGTTTCTACGCATCTGCACCTGGAACAGGGTACGTATTTGAAGCCTGAGAAATCAGCACTAAATCGTTGCCTCGTCCCTCTTTCTCCTGTTGACAGTCCAGCTAAATGTCAAGTCTGTCATCAGCCGCCACTTTACCCGTAGCGACAAAAGAGGGGTCAGGTTGCCGCTGCGGTTCGGCGTTTGCTACGAACCGGGAGAAGCTTGACACATGAGAGGTTGGAAGGGGTTTTTTTTGTGGGGGGGGGGGCAAACAAATTGAACTTAAAATATGACTGTAGGGAGGCGGGGTGAGAAGTCTGTAACCGTAACTGTGCAAAAAACATACAAAAAGAACAACTCGCTTAAAAACTGGGCCAGTTTAGAAACACAGTATTCCCATAGTGCATTATGAAGGCCATATCATTAAGGACAACTGGGCAATGCAAAATGGACCAGTCTGCAAGTTTAGTCTATCTATAAGATGGCGTGAAACGACCGGTAGGAATATCTATCACATGGTCATTATACATGCGCATCATTGTTCCCATTCTAAAGATATAAATGAGACATGGTCCTCTTCATAAAAGCTTTACTCTGGACCGCTAGTCAAACCCTCTACAGGGCACCATCAGCATCCACTGAGGAAATTGGCCAAAAGGAATATAGAACAAAGGTTCAAAGTGAGGAAGTTCATGCTCCTCACTGGAGCCGTGGAAAGTTGTGCTAATACAGGATATGTCAGCACAAGAGACATTTTAATGCCAGGAATGACAGGCGCTATCAGAGCCCGTTTGACCAATCATTATTTGAATGTTGGCCCGTCAGATGTCCAGAGTGAGGTATGGTTTCATCACCTCCCGTTTTCAGCCATTACATCAGCCCGTAAAGCCGGCCGACAATGATGCAATGCCTCTCATTTTATCCATTCTCAACTGCCAGCATCACTTTGCATCTCAATTATCACGTCTTTCACACTCCACTGTTAAGATACTACTTGTCTCAAAAACCGTCCAAGCAGAAAACCTCGAGACTGAGTAAGAGAATGGAAAATATAAGTAAACAGAAGTGAACTTCAAATGGACTGTTTATCAATAGCAGCGTCTGGCTGCTGATTGAAAGATGGAACCTCATTCTCTTTCTGATTCGGTTGTGCCTGGAGGAGAGCAGATAGAGATTAATGAGCTTATTAAATCCGAACGGATTCCCGGACAGACAGCTCATTAAAAAGGCAGTGCTTGGAGCCCTTCACAATGCAGGTCAGTGGTGTAGCAGCCTATCGAAATTGAGCTTGTCCATCATAAAGAATCTTCGGACCATCTAGAAGACGACTCCAATTGTCAGCCAAAGTTCTTGAGAGAGGACTTTATTAGACGTATTTGTCAAAGTAATGTTTAATCAGTAGCGGTGGCGTGTGCTTCAATACCGTCTCACTTTTAAGTGTATTGAATACAAATACATGAAAAAGAACTCCACCATTTGGTGCTTGTGCAATCAGAGCAATGCGACTGCACGTTGTGTATTTATTTGTATTCACTATTCCTCTTTCATTTCATCAAATGTTGGTCCACTAACTTCGTTTCTGCAAAGCATGTATTTACTTTGGACATTCTTCAGGGGCCCCTTTCGCACGTTTCCTGTCTCCTTGGCTGCAAAGAGAGGACAAACCGTCTTCTCTACCTCCACAAACACGCGCCTTCCAACTTAAGGTTTGACAAGTAAAATAACTGAGCAGGCATTTGCTGTGTTGTTGCATGACGTGCGGCAGCAGCACGTTGGGTGGGACGGGTGAAGCGAGGGAAGAGGTGGAGCGCCGTTCTGTTGAGTTCAGCGATCAACTGTGCTCTCCCACAGCGGCTGCAACTGCTGGCTGGCACTTCCCAGTGCAGAGATGGAGGTCATGCACAGCATATAGCATCACACATATACACACACACATGCATTTGTGCACACCTGTGGGGCTTCCATAAAGGCTGGTCCTCAGCCAGCAGCTGCTGCCAACAACCCATCATCACACTTTTCACCTGGCAGTGTCTCGACAGTCCATCCTTTTACAGCTCTCCTGTGAAACTATGCCAGCAGATACACACAGCCTATACGTGTGTGTGTGTGTGTGTGTCTGCGTGTGTGCAAATACAACTGTGTGTCAGAAAATAAAGTGAGTTTTATGCACCAACTCAACAACAGTTAAGGCTGTTTTCGTGCAGAGTCTCATTATGTCTTGGAATTGGTTTCATTTTAAACTGATTACATTCATTCCCACTGTAGCGTGTCCTGCCTGTGATGTGTGTGTGTTGTGTGTTTTCCACACATGCATGTGTGTTGTGAAGCCGAGAACACAGCGAAGATTAATCATACATAGCTAATTAAATGACGAGCGTATTAACGCATCGATCAAGGAATGGGAAATTGACAGACAGCTATTTTTTGAAAGCAGAAACGAAACAAAGTGAGGATTTGCATATTTTCTCCCGTGTAATTTCAGATATTTTTATGCTGCCGACTAAAAGGAGATGTGCTTAGCTAAGGGTTTAGGGTTTAGTTAAAGAATCAGACATCAAAATCAGCACTAAAATTATTGTGTAGAATTTGTTTTATTAAGGATAATTATTCATTGGATGTACTGCTCAATACATTAAAACTCTATTCAGTAACAATTTATCACAGCATTTACAGCTGTTGAAGACCCTAAAAATACAGACATATGAAGTCTCCTCCTCTTACTCCTTCCTGTTCCTACCCTGGGATCTTTGGACAAAGGGAAGTCTTGCCCGCTCATCCTGCCGTCTGTCACTCCTCACCACCACCAATGCATGCAGGGATCCGGTTACAGCCGACATCAACAGCCACCACTTCACGCACACACTCGGCTGAAGAGGCCTCCATTGTCCAGGTATGTGCTCTGTCACGACTGGCCTCTTAACACAGCAAAGACACACAGACAAAGAATTCTCAGAATCTGTTAGTGCTGCTGAAAAAGAGGCCGTTGAGGTTTTGGAGCTGGTGTGATTGGCAAAAAAAAAAAAAAAGGCTTTGTGGCTGGACTTCTGTGTAATCAGGGTAATGAATTACAGCTGGCAACAAGTGGCATTGGGCTGGTGTAACAACCACTTTAGAGAGTCACGATTCCGAAGCAACAGGGGCTCTGGTACATTGATTTAATCTATGACTAATAAATAGTACATGGTTTGATTTTATGATTGAGGATTTGAGGAATGAGCTGTATTTTTAATTCTGGGTATTAAATATCCTGCATGTGCAACAATGCACTAAAGGTTATTTCCCCCTACACAACTAATTGATTGATTTTACTTTGATTATGCAATCAGAGCCGTAATCTATCCCTCCACAGGCGCAGACTATACTGTAGTTTGTAACATCAGTCCTGTTTCCCACCGAACCAGCGGTTCACCACTAATTCTTGCAGAACCCTCCGATGACTTCCTTGCGGTTTGGCAAAGTTAATAAGCTCGAATTGAACCCAGTCATTATATTTCCTCCAAAACATATTGAGCAAACCAAATAAAAGTTAAAAGGAAAAGGAACTACACAAAATCCTGTTCAGTGGCACGCTTGTTGGTCTATGCGTCTGATTTTAGACTTACCTTTTTTCAAGGAATCTGTTCTAAACAACCAGCAGAAACGCACAATCTGCAGCATTTCTGCATTTAGTGGCTGAAACGTTGTCATTTTTCTTGCCATAAAATCTGCTGAATCCCTCCTATTATGTAAATTCGAGCAAACTTTAAATCTTAGCAGCACAGTTTGTTTCTTTAATGGCTTTTGAACATTAATTTATATTTATATATAATCTTATTTAAAATCCTTATCTGCAGAGAACCAGCTCGAAGACCGTTGTATGATAACTTGCTAAGTTTGTTTCCTGAGACAATATATCTGTGTGTATTTCAGTTCATTTGTGTGTGTGTGTGTGTGTTTGTGTGTGTGTGTGTGTGTGTGTGTGTGTGTGTGTGCAGGTTTGTGCTTGCAGACCCGGGAGTCGATCCATATGCAAAATAAACGACATATTCATCTAAAGTCCATATTACACAGACACATGTGCGTTCTCCTTCAAAGAAATATTCCCATTTCTGTATTTTCAACATATTTTACGGGCCGCTGTAAAACCAAAATCATATAATGCGACATAAATTGGCCGAGAATGAAATGCAGTCATGACTGCAAACAGAAGTGAAGCAGGTTCGTGGATCTTGACTGTGTTGTATGTGGCAAACAAGACATTTTCATGAGTTCAAATATATAGTGATGCGTCATCTAGTAAAATAAACTGTGGTGGAATTTCCTTAAACATGAGAGAAAAATCTATGTTTGTGTTGGAATTAAAAAAACTTTCTTGCACAAGAACATAAATCACCGCGCTGTGATTTACCCACAAAAAGCAGCCGTTGGAATTCAGAGGTTGTGTCACATGACATTGTATTATTTGCATTGTGTTGTAAAATTCTCCCCACAAACAACATCACAAATTAGGGCACTAATTTCCACTCACCGCTGTGTGCAGATGAGTGTGATCACTCACTGAAGTGTGACTGTATTTGGATGTTGTGGTGACACAACATGACACGTTGCCAATGGAGCCAGATCATTAATTACAGTCATTACACTCACCGCCCAAAAAAACACACACTCAAAACGCACGCACATGTCCAGCGTGTAGCTGCCCCTTGCGTGCATCTCCAGTCCAATTCAACAAAAACCAAATAAATACGCACCTGTTGACACAGCTGTGTGTGTGTGTGTGTGCGTGCGCGATGCAGAAGTCGCTGAGGTAAATGCGTCCGTCTGCATGAATTTCTGTGTGACTACTATATGCGCTCCTGGCGCGTTAAACTTTGCATGCAACAAACAAACGCACATTCATGCATCAATGCTCAGTAGCTTGTGGCTCCCTCTGACAAATGCCTTTCTTCATTAGACTCAAACACATTCCCTCACTCCCCCCCGAGGAAAGAAAATCAGCCATTTAAAGTTCCATTCTTCCGCATCTTATTTTTGCATTGTCATTATTTTTGCTACCTGTCGCAGGTCATTCTCGCCAACATTGACCGACTTGCCATCCGGCTTGTAGCCTGGAGACAGACACAAATTGGAACACAGAGGCTGGATGCTATCAGCATCATAGCAACAAAACAAACAGGCAGCGGGCTGCAAGCATTTCTTTGAGACAGAGATTTACATTGTACAGACTGAGATAGAAGATTATCTAATCTTGTGTTGCATGTCTCGTTTACTTCTTTTGTGCTGGAGGGGGGGGGAAATTCAAGCCAAAAAAGGGGAGAATTTAAAGGTCTGAAATAGATATTTAGCTACTCGTAGCGAGCATCCAATAATATTCCAGTTTGCAGCGACAAGTTTCAACGTTTTTCCTTCAGAGTTCATATCTTTAAAAGAAAACACACTTCAGTATCACTCACAAAGAACTGATGAGAGCGGGTCATGATGGGCAGATTGGGTGATGGCTGAGGGATGGAGCAGATGGAGAGACGAGGGCGTCAGGTCTGACATGCAGTCTGACAATCAGCAGCCTTGCAGTCTCCATTCTCTTTCTTTCTATCTGTTTGTCTGCTGCATCGGTTCCCCTCTGTCTACTCCTCCTTCTCAGTCTATTGTTCTCTGACATTTACTGTTGTTGTACACTCAGCCAAACTTCTCTTATTAACCGTCCTGCTGTCCTTTGGGTCAATATGACCACATTCAATGTTCAATAATATATATATATATATTTTTACTTTATATTTCATTAAATTTCCTAGTTTGATGGGTACAATTCATAAAGCATAAAGTTATCGTGATGCTATTTTCTTCAGTGTGCTGAACCGTAGTCAAGGTCAAACGGTCAGGGAGCATCTGCTCCAGAATGCAGGCTTTGTGGGTCATGAGGCAGTCCCAGCGTCGTCGGTGTTCATCAGCGTGTTCAGTTATTTGGGTGATGTTCAATGGCGCCATGACAGTTTATAAAGTCACTGACTAGAAAATCCCTTAAATAGAATTTGTTCGATTTAATCATGTTAGACATTTCTAGTTTCCAGATTCTAAACCTGACCTTTAATAATTCTGGGATAGACGTTCCAAGTTCCAGCACACACGCATGGTGAGCCTTCCACATCCAGGTCTCTCCGATCGCATGAAGGCAATCAGATTAGAGGAGAAGCCAAATCATTCTCTTATCTCTCTGGGACCATCTCTTATCAGATGACTCATTTGGGCTCCTCTGAGGATAACACTGTGTTATTTGTATCATTTTATTCAAATCCTGAGAATAAGTTGAACTAAATAAAAAAACCTCACCTGGTCTTTCAAACCGGCGTTTGAACAGAATCTGACTTCCGACTCCTCTGATGCTCGTGCACCCACAAATCATAATTCCCCCTCATTTTGGGAGAGGAACGTAGCCACCTTTGTCAGCGCCGTCACCGCTGTGTTTTCACATTCGTGTGTGAGTGATGCGGCTCGGTGAGCTAACGGCAACCTATTTCCTTCCATTCGTTTATCCGCCGCTCACTCTCACTCAGGTGTCGAGAAAGGCAGTGATTCAGTTCTCAGAGATCCAACTACTTCAATTGGAATTTCACAGAGGGAAGGAAAGGCACGATGATCGATAAATCACAGTTATAGCGGGGGCTGGCTCAAGACTAGATCCTTCCACTGAGCTCTCAGTCCGCTGTCTCTCTGTCTTCCTTGTCTCTTTCTTTTTGCGTCTAACAGTGTGGCCCCTGTCTGTGAGTACTGCACGCTCCTAATCGGTGATGACTGAGGCTTTTCTGTTCCACACTGAGTCGTTTTCCATGCTGACGCATTAGTTTGATGGATCGTTAGAAAATAGTGGCAACCAGACTTCAATTTCAGGCCAATGTAGGCCAAATTAAATGTACATTAGTTTCAATTGAATGTACTGTCGACTGGTTCCGTTTTGAGTTGCACTTACAGCAAGTCTGGTTCTATTACAGGCATCTGCGGTCACAACACGGCACATATTTTCCTAAGATCCTGCGAGATTTGAATCAACAATCCAGTAAAACTCCTTAAAACTGTAAAAAACAAAGTAATTATAAATATTATTTTATGTAAAATATTAGTTATTTGTCTGTTAGCTGCAATCAAAATGAAAGTAAAAAAAGGAGAACAGGCAATACCATCCGCCCATCCATCTGTTTTTCCGGATACCTTGCAGCAGCTGTTCGGTGACATCCCAGCTTTTTATTAACTGCTGATGTTTGTTGTTTGTTAAATTCTCAGTTTCAAATCCCAGGTGCTCTAAACATCTCACAAATGTATCCAGAAACATATTTGGTCAGAGGCCAGACGTCAAGCAGTGGCTCGTGTTCATGTAATGACTACATCAGTGTAATAGAATCACTTTTAATTCAATCTGTTCTTAATTTGTCGCTGATTATCTGTTGGAGTTCTTGTAAATAGCTCCGCTGGTAGTTTATAACATTCTTTGTCCCGTGTCCCGAGTTTGATCTTGAGCCACAGCCACTTAAGACCCGACATGACTTTGGTGGTGTTGTCGTTCTTTTTCAGACATGACTTTGTCATGTTTGAAAAAGAACGACAACACCACACGATGCAGATATGACCCGGGAACTTCTAGCAGTGTGTTGGATTTAATCTGCAGCCGTCCTGCCTCGCTGTAGTGAAGCGCGGTTGGCATCATACGCTCTGGCAAGGCCAGAATGGAAAAGTGCCACAAGCTGCGTTCAAAAGGACATACCTCCATCTTGAATATCAAACATTTGGCAGTGGACCCAGTCTGAGTACCCCAATGAGCATTTGGCAGAGCGAGGATAAAAGCTGACTCCACTAGTAACTTTGCTCTAAAAAAAGATTCAGATTCTTCTTTAAAATGAAAACGTCAGCTGTCAGTCCATCTCTGTAAAACAAAAATGAAACACGCTGTTTCAGGTGTGGAAAATATTTGGAGGTTTGTCCAAAATGTTGCCGTCGGATCACCTGACTGATCGAAAGCTGCCGTCGATGGAAGATGTCATAAGAACTTTGGCCAAAACAACGTGGCTGTTTCCATCTTTTTAGCTAATGTTTTGTCTCCTGAAACTGCAACACCATGAGAATTTAGCCTGTGGTGGCGCTTTGCCTTGTGCTAGCGATTCATCACTTGCTTTGGCGGCGGTGATCGCATGAGCAACAGAGCGAGCCGTTACCGGTGTGATGTGCAGTGCAAGCATCTGGCGTAAGGGGTTAATTGAGGGCGATTAAGGTGATTAATAGCTTTGTTTGAAGTGAAAACACAAGACAGAGTAGCTTGTGTTTCAGAGTGAAAATTTGGAGGGGGAAAATCCCATCAGTGGTTTGTGTGCAGAATGGTTGAAGAAGGTTGCAGTTGTGTGTGTGTGTGTGTGGGGGGGGGGGGGGCAGCAACGTTTGTGCTCTCGGCTTAATGGCAGAATGAAATGGCAATATGACTGTGTTGGGAGGAAATGGAAACACAGCCGTGTCTGTGATCACCGAAGGGGATAGAGTAATATTGACATGGAGCTGGTTGGTTAAAGGACTTTCTCTTTCTGTGATGTACCACGCCTTTGATTGTCTTAGAGAGAAACTTTCAATTTGTGTGTATGTGTGTGTGTGTGTGTGTGTGTTCAGGATAAACCTAAACACACGTGCTTCTAATCGATCAGGGTACACGCTGTCGATCAAACGGCACCCGAGGCTTCGTCTGTTGGGACAGGTTAATTCAGGTTCGATCCCTGTCTTGTTTCTTGATTGTTGATCCTTTCTGAGCTGTAAAACAAGATTTATTATGCATTTATGTCATCCGTTATTCATGTTTCGGATGTCTGTTGAAATGGAACATCTTATATTTGGTGAACGTCTCATTTTCAATTAAACGTCAGCTCGATATTTGGAGATTTATGGGAGTACTTACTCCGTTTTGCTTCCAGTACTTCACCTGTTCACTTCCTCCTCCTCCTCCTCCTCCTCACACTGAACTCTGTTTAGAACAGCTATTCATGAAGCATTGTTGAACACAGATTCACGGGTCATGGCATCATGCTATGCTAGTTAAAGGTCGGTCAGTGGCGTGCAGAGACATTCAAATAAGATCAAATACGGAGCTTTAAATTGAGTGCAGTGATGCTGACAGCCCAGTCGGCGTATGCTGTATGCACATTCCTCGTCACAACACTAATTTGTGTTTCATTTGATTAAAGTGTTCATTCCCAATCCCAAAAATAAGATGTACGGAGTTGAGCAACAGGCTTTACCTCATCTCCCATCTATTCCAACACCGGCTAAAACACCAACCCGGAATAGGCAGTCCCTTCTCCATAAATACCTTCTTCATGTATTTTACCGAAAGCTGAGATGTATAATAACATGTATTTATTTACACTATTTATAATTGTAAATTGTATTAGACAAAAATTGTGCGCCGTACGTACGTTTCTGGTCTCCCCACCTGTGATCTTATAGTTTTGGCCCGGTGGTTTCTCTGGTAGCGTAATGTCTCCTGACAAAAAGGGGTAAAAATAAAACGCTTTAAAGCATGTTGATCCTGGCAGGTTCCGTCACAGTTCCAGGTTATTGCAAGCTGCGGGGATCCTCCTATCGCTGCATCTCAACTTGCCAACACGTTTCCTTGAACGCTCTCGTTTTCCCTCCCGGCACCCCGCCTGCCCCGGCTGTTATTCCTAAAGGTTTGTGAACTGACATCAAAACATGGTTTTATGTGTCGTTAAACTCTCTTTTCAAATCTCAGATAATCAATCACTTGTAAGAGGGTGCCAATATGTTAGCGTACGGGGAGGTGTACGTATCAGAACATGAATAACATCAGAGCAGATTAGTCAGAGTCAAAATGCGGTCAAGGAAATTGTTGGACTTTGGGTTTGCATAAATGTCTACAGAATAAAATCCCATACAATCTGGGTAAATACTGCTTTAATGCATTTGCCATACGCGTTGTTTTTGCGTTGCTGTTATGGCTACCACCCTCGTTCTCTGAAATTCCTGAACTTGCGCGGTATATCCCGGTTTTAGCTCATGAGTACTCTCAGGCCAGACTCCAGCATGTTAAGATTAAAACAAAGATATTAAACCATACATTGAAGAAGAAACAACAACAAAAAAACACTGAGTATTTGATCGTATTACATGTGTCGAGAAGTTGCCGTGAGCCGTCGTGTCTTCGGTGTTGTAATGTCTTCTGGAGGGAGAGACATCTAACGAGAGAGAGGTGAGAGAAAGTGCAGTCTTGCGGTCGGCTTTGGTTTCTAATATTGGAGAGGTAGTTCTTCGGCGGCCAAGTGGCACCGTGTGACGGTAACTGGATCGCCACACAGCTGCAGTTTGTGGGCACCGCGGGTCGTCCCCAAGGCTGCTCGAGTAGCGGTGGCGCAACTCCGCGCACATGCGAGCACACACACGCTGTAAGTCCACACGTTAGTGAATGGAAAAACCCAAATAGTACAGGATGGGGGTTAAGTGGGGAGGTGCGGGAAAGAACTCTACCCTGCCTGTTTCAAAGATGTTTTTAAAGCTGTGCGATTTCTAGCCCACGCGAGGCAAGGCTGGGTTTACACACAGGGCCGGCTTTTAAAGCTGCTGTGTTTGTTCATCTGTTAAATGAAGGGTGGCGATGGTCAGACTGGAAACCTAACTGCAGTCAATTAGGAATGTCTCAGTCAGGGCGCCGCGCAGATGCTCGTCCCCTACTAAAGCCCTGTTGTTTCTGTTAACCTCTACGTAGCCTGAAACACTCAAGTCTGTCTGATTCACGAAGAATCGGTCTGAAAATGCTTCTAGTCGTCATTCTGATGAACCTCCTTGGCTGCACAGCTGTAGCGTAACCCTAAACCAGTATCTCTGGAGTCTGGCTGGGCTACCAAACACCAGAGAACATACAGGGCTGTTCTGTTGCAGGGCAGGGTGGGACAGGAGAGAATCCAAAAGTTGGTTTAGAGCTGGCAGACAGATCAAAGACTCCTCCCTGACCCTTCATATTCAGTGCTGCAGATACTTCTTTGAAATAACAATAATAATAAAAAACCTCGCCTGGAGTGTAATGACAACATCCATCAGCGCACCGCAGATAGCCGGGTTTAAAGAAGAAATCTTAAGAAACTTAAAGTATTTTAACTTGGCTCTGACTTGGAGACGGGTGAGAAGCTGGGATGGGCGGTTCAAACACCTGAACACACACACCAGTATAATATATCAGTAAACACATGGACTGTACATAGTCCAAAAAAACTAAAATAGCTCAATCATCAAACAAATGAGGTAGACTTCTATAACTATTTATCTTCATATATGAGCTTTAGAGAAGTCTTTTTGTGTGGACAAACCAGATTAATCATTAAAAAGCTATTTGAGCAGGCGTGCCGTTTCTATCCATTCAAACTCGCTGCATTGGAAACACGGCGGCGATCGACTTGGAGAGTTCTTCACCCTCTTCAAACATCCCATAACCACGCTATTAAATCCTGATAGCAGCGCGCTTTGAAGTGCCAACAGAAATGACTTTGCCACGCCAATGCACGCTTTTAGTCCACTCTCCTTCTGTAATGAGGACAGCTGGCGGGACCATCAAAGGCTTTCTACCCGGTCTTGATGCTAAATGTCGCTGATGATGTGTTCAAGGAGGGGGGGGGGGGACTGAGTTGTAGATCATGCCAAAGAACTGGAGACGTCTGGCCGCTTTAATCAGGTCCTGAAGGGAGCCCGGAGGGGAAAAGCTCACCTGAATGACAATTTAGCTTCCCTTCCTGTCTGCCGCTGTACACAGCTGGCGTAAACACCACTAGATGGAGAAGTATAGGAAGGACAGACGGAAGCCCTCTTCTGACCTTCTTCTGTTTTCCCAGTAACTGATGAAGGAGTCTGTGAGATGAAAATCTGAAGATCAGAGTCACGGGGTAACGCCAAAGCAATGCTTTCCCACCCCGAGCGGAGTGAAATCAATCCCGCTGAAATGGAAATGAGCCGCAATGAGAGAATGAACAGCGGGAGAGGTGGACGTGGGCGACAAAAGGCAGAGGCAGAGGCAGAGGAGGATTGGGGCTGTTGAAAACGCCAAAACATGTTTCAACCTGCTAAAACGGCTTTGTCAGCAAACTGGCCTGAATCCAATAACTTCTCCCCCCCCCCCCCCCCCCCCTTCTCTCCCTTCTCCTCCCCTTGCCCACAAAAGAAAATGTTAATAAAACTGGGGCTTGAATGATTGAATCACCTTTTCTAAAGAGCACAGTAGAATAAAGCTAATGTGTCCATCCTGGGCACGGTCATAACGAGACCGGGTGGAAGGTGAATAGCATTTCAGAGCTAGGTCGCTACCTATTAAGCCACACTCGCCTTGTCTAGGACACTCCAGCATACAGCTGGATAAATGAGCTTTTCCCTGTAGTTTTGCCGAGGGGGTGAGGATTGATTTATATTCCCTGTTATTCTTCGCGGAAGTCATTATCACTGCTTTGTGACTGATGCTTATCTTTATACCATTGCAGTGAAAATGGCAATCCAAGCTCACTGCAAAGGAAGAGGTCATAATATTGTAAAGCCCAGACAGATAGTGCACAATAAAAACACCATAGCACATATTCAGCACTTTCAGGCTCATAACCTAATCTTCCTTTCCACCAATCCGCCCCATCTGATAATCTGTGAAAAGACGGGGAGAAAGGCATTCTAATATGCCGGTGCGTGCCGGCAAACAAAGACGCCCAGCGGCGCGCTATCGCCCCTGCATTGACGCCACGAGGTCCAGAGTTGTAAAAAGTATCTGACCTCCATCTCTGCGAGATTACTGCATGGAACGAAAAGGAATGGAAGGAGAGCAAGTGGATACGGATCTGATGCGTGTTCGAACAAACTCAAGCCCAGTTTCAAGCTCTGCACGCATAAAGAACAGCGTCGCCTAGGCAACCCGAGACCCTCCCATTCATAGGCAAGCATTTTCAGTTGTCACTATTTGCTTGCTCCTCCGTTTCAATTAGTTTTCATGTATTGATGTATTGAAGGAGACTTTTCTGACTTGGATTGACGCCACAAAGCCTGACAGCAGCACAGAATTCATCAAGTACGACTACTACTATTAACTTCCTTTAATCAACTTATAAAGTGTGTATTTGTACAAAAAATGCTCAGTGTGTCTATGAAAATGAATATACATTAAGTACATACATGTTTGATTGTCATATTCTTTGGTTATACTCAAAATACATTTTTCATGAAAACTAGGAAAGAGTATAGACAGAGAGATATTCTTGATGGCTACTTTATAACAGGCTGCCATTTCAAGGTATGTTTCAAACCCTTTAATGCACCCAGTCATGTTTCTATCGGTTCACTCGTCAGATCTGAGTCCACTCCACCACGTTCAATTTGCTTCTCATGCCCTGAGCAGAGCCTCTACTGAGAACGGTAATGGCCTCACAGCAGCAGTCCTGACTGAGCTGCCACGAGGGCCTGCCTGGTCGGAAGGAGTGTGTCTGCACCAGCCTTTTGGTGTAAGAGGTCGGGGTTCCAAAGTCCTGTCGGGTGCACTGATGATCAGGTCACCTTGACCTGATCCACAAATAGAGTCTGTGATGGTTGGAGATCCATTAGGGTCCATTAATTCTGTTAGGTCTGTCGGGGATTTGATAAGGTCCAGATCCAACAAGGTGCTGCCGTGATGCTTTGTCTGCAGTGGTCGAGGCACCGGCTCTGGTTTGTCTTTCTTCTCACAGCCTCTCCAGCTATCCTTCTCCTCCTCCTCCCCCTCCTCTTCCTCCCTGGATGTCCCTGAGCTTTGGTATAGAAAGTCATTTGAGTCACCTTCTACAGCGGGACTGCTCCTCAGGGGGAAGAACTGGTAGAAGTGTAAATCGCAATCATAGAGTGACCTGTATTTGTACACAGGGACATAACTGGATGCTCCCACAGCCGTGGGGTCCTTGTTTAGGAGACAGCAGTGGAGGCTGGGGGAGGTGGGCAGGGGCGGAGGGTGGAGGACGGGGAAGAGGACAGAGGACGAAAGGTCACTTTGCAGCTCTCTTTGTCTCAGCTCCCGCTCCAGCATGACATCCTCCAGCTCCTTGTCGGCGAAGGCTCTCCTCTTCCTCATCCGGGCGCTGATGGTCGGACACGTTAGTTGCGTTTGGTTGCGCTGCATCTGCTTCGGCCAGCAGGAGGCGTCATCCTTCAGCGACACCATCGGTTTCAGGCCTGCGAAGGGATGGCAACCAACATGCTGCTGTTATGTATTGATCTACATGAATCAGTTATGCATTATGAAATTGTTGCAAACAATTAATTGTTGTGTGTGTGTGTGTTTGAGTACGTTGGTCGCTATTTTAATTGACTGCAAGGCAGCAGATATTAAAACACAGCATGCATTACAATAATAGCCCGGTGTTGTTCAACAGTGAAGCCACAATGATCGCATTGGCTGAGATAAATGAAGTGTTGCGTAATGCAGGGCCCTCTGAGAGGAAGCGCGGTCAGTGAAGCAGCTTCTGCTGCAGTTACAGTTGGGAGCGTGTGGATCCGAAGTGAATAAGAAAACTCTATAAATATTATATATTATTTTCAGAGTTTCGGCTGCCCTTTCCATTAAAGATTTTGAGAGAATAAGTAAGCTAATGAGAGAACACAGTACCTTGCAGGATGCTCGGCTGGGCTGCTCTGGTGTAACGCTGGTAGTCGGCTTTGCGAATCGGAGCTGCACACCTGACTCCCCTCTTACCCTGGGAGAAACATGGGAAATGGAATTAGACATAATCATTTCACGGTGAAACCATTGCTCTGGGGTAATTACAGGGAATAAAAACATAACGTAAGAGACAAGCAGAGCTTCTTGTGATTCAAAAGATTTAACTCTTTATCTTGTTGGCACTAAACTATAACTTCTAAACAGAATTGATTTATTTTTCAAAGGGAGCATTTAAATGCACGGTTCTTTCCATCACTTTACTTTAGTTTCACTGATGCAGTCACGTTACTGTGGGGCTTATTTAGTTTTGCACTTAAATTCTGCTGGTTTACCTCTGAACTTAATTCAATGAGGGTCAGATTGCTTTTTCATGAATTAGTTGAAAATGTGGATTGGAGTAGAAAATGTGTCAATTAAATTGTTACACATTTATACTTTTCTCCTGTAAATGACTGAATGGACAGTTTCTTTCTGACCTTCAACGTCCCCGCGCGTTCATGTTAAGATGTTTCTCATGCATTAGTTTTCCCCCCTGATAAATCATCTATTTTTAAGTCACGGTTTCCCCTTTTGTTTCCTTTCATTTCTCCATCACTGACCTGGCCGTGCGCTTTCTTCACGTCCGCGGTTTGCTGCCGCCTCAGCGCAACCTGCGCTGCCATGACGCGTTGCCGCTCCACCACGAGCAGGCAGCAGGCGCAGCGACAGTCCCTCCAGCGGCAGAAGCGTTTGTGGCCTTTCAAACACGACACGACGCCGTGGTTCCGACAGCGCGCGCATTTGGGGCTACGGGTCATCTTGCGTGGTTTCGGTTGATTGCGCTCTGAAGACGTGGACACTTTGTTCAAGCCTCCGGTCCCGCGGCAGCTGCGTTGCCTGGCGCGTCCGTCAAGACTTGTCACGTCAAGAAGTTCCTCGGATTTTAGGACATTACGTTTTGCTGTGGTGTCCAGCTGCAGACATTCTTCCAGATGAGAGGACATCTGTGACCGAGAACACCGGAATCCCACTTTTAATCCGTGATGCTGACCACACAGCGTTATCATTGCGCATTTGATGGAAAAAGATTTAAAATTAAATTAAACACATTTTCTTTAAATGTTTAATTAATGATTTATACTTACCCCAAATCTTTTAAAAAAAATATTGTCTATAAATTCTTAAACGCTCTGGACAACCGATAAATCATAGCAGCGGCTGTGATTTACGCACACATTACGCACAGATAGTTACATTAATTTAGCCCTATAGAAATAGAGTTCCAGCGCTGCTGAATCACGCATACGTCACATAGACTGGATTAGTTTCTCCTAATTGAATTGTCTTTCATCAGGCATAATCTAAAGCGATTAACAGCGGGATCCCGGGTTTAGAGAGATTGCGCTACAAAGCAGGTCCTGATGATCCGTGCGTCTTCAGCGTTCAGATGGTTCTACACGACGGCGTTCCCATTTTGGACACTCTATAAAACTTCACCTTCTCTCTTAGCTGCTCGTTGGCGCCGTTTCCTGAAACACGCGGACAGTACAGACCGGGCCACAATGCCGATTCCCGGCGCGGGTCCCGCCAGCAAAGATTCGGGGATTCCCGTCTGAGCCAAAGACAACCCCCTCTCCCTTTAAAGTCCCGTACCTGCCCTGTTTAGCCCACCTTCACAGTTGTTCTCATCTTTCAACAGACATCTGGATTATTGCCAGACCCGCATCTCTTCTTAAACAATCTTCACACTCAAGTTTATTCATACTCTTGTTAAATAATTCAGTGATTTAGTTGCTCTCCGTGTTTCTAGTGTCCGTTTAAGGCCCTTAAACAGAAAACAGCATCATTATAATACAGAAATATTCATTCCGGTTTCTTTACATTAATGTTTTGGGTTTTCGTCTGGGACTGATTTATTGTAATTTCCTCTTTAAAAATACATTTCATACAATTTTACGGCGTCAGGTCAGTTATTGTGCCATTCAAAGATGCCTTTGATCATTACAGCAATAAGTGTTTCTTAGGTGGCAGAAGCGTGCCCGTGGACTTTCATGCATGTTGAATTACACTGGAGGTTAATGACACGCTGCGCTCGGCTGCTCGGACGCGTCTAGCCAATGCGTTGGATCCTTTACCGATTATCGTGAAAACCTGCAGAATTGCACCGTGATGGTATATGAAAAGCGCGCTCTCTACTGGTTCTATTCCGTCATTGCACCCAGGGTAGTTCCAGGATAGAACGTGACGCGTAAAGCTCAAGTGGTTTTCAACTGCAGCCACTTCAAGTAGCTCATGATGACTGATTACTTTCCACATTTTTCCACTATTTTTATGGGCTAGATTCTATAAAATACCAATGCCTGTTGTCTCATGCCTTCTTCAGGATGTAGAGACACGAGGAAGCCTAGAGTAATAATCTGAATGAATGTTAAATAACAAGTAACCCTTCAAACCTCATTGGGTGCTTAGAAATAGATTTTTTATGACATTTTTGTGCGATTTTCCGGGGCTGAAATGATATAAACTGTGGCTGAACTATGAGGATTTCACACATTCTCCTTTATAATAATCTGGAATCAGAAGTGTCTCATCCATAGGCAACACAGACCTGAAGAGAATCTGCAGATATATAAACTCCTGTCTGTCAGGTGAGAAGCAGCAGCCGTCGTGACCCCATATGAATAAAAAGGGAGCATGGAAGACCGCATCAAAGGAAGCTTTCCCAATGCAGGGATTTCAGCACGAAGCGGAATCGGTGATAAACAGTAGCATCTCACAACAACTCCAGAATGTTCTCAGCAACAACAACAAAAAAGCAAGGCACACAGCAACTCATAGTCAGTCTGAAATATCTAAAACATGCTGACTGTAAATCATGACTTCTGTATATTTAATACGAGTGATGATTTAAAGGACAGTCAGCAAATAATTCCCAAAATCTTAAGGGGGACTTAAGGACTTGAAACATGTCTATTAATTCTCTTATGTCATAATAAGTGTATTATGATTAAAACGACTTAATTGTTTCTTTCTCTAATGAAACCAACTTTAATATGGACAGGAAGTAATGGTGGTGCCATATATTTTGTTCCCAACAAACCTCTTATTGGATGTAATTAAAAACCAGAAAGGCTAAAACCTCATTTTAGCAGCTTAACTCATGTTGTACAGCGCTACCATGGAAACAATGTAAGAGCCCACTTACAGCACAAGCACAGCGGCCTGCAGCGGAGTGCATTTCTAAAAGTCCCTTGACTTAGAGGCAAATTGACTTTTATCAGCAGTGACATGCTGCTCTCGCATTCCCATCACACGGCCACCTATTCCCTGCACTCTCTTCCACGTCCAACAGAGATTTGTGCCAATCTGATTCCATTTTCTAAGCAGTGATGGAGTTTGACAGACTTCTCGGTTCCCACCGCGCACCTGCCAGCACATCCTACTCCATGCCGCCCCGCCTCCGTGATTGACGCCCCCAAATCGACTTCTGAGAGAAACTCAAGAAAAAACAGGAAAGGCAAACAGCCTGTAAGTTAAACCAAGGACAAGAACGTGGCTCCAACTTTATGTAACGTGCTGAAGTTTGGAAAAAGGAAGGTGAGAAATAGAGACAGGGGTGCGCTTTAAAACAAAATCTGAAGCTGAATGTCAATTTGCTTCAAAGGGAGCGATAAAAAAAAAAAGTCAGTGGGCTGTGTTTCCTTCAGCACAAAGGCTCTCCCATCTTTACCCACCTGCTCCCAGAGCCGGAGACACCTTGGCGGTTATCAGCGTAAGCCAGGGGCCATTAAGCTGACAGCTTTTTCAAGGGAGGTTTTAACCTGTGCCTTAGAGAGTTTCTCAGTTTGTCAAGCCTGTTAAGAGAGAACAAATGCTTGCTTGAATAAATGCACCTGCATCCTCGTCACATTAGATTCCACCCACCTATTTCAGAGAATAGGTGGGATGTCGCGATAAAACGGTGTTATTTCAAATCATCTAAAATAAATGATACAAATTCTAAACTTTTAGAAGTATGCAGATGTAGAGAAAGCAAATATCTGAGCTGACTAACACTCAGGGAAGGAGCGCTAATGCTGCACATTGTAATTTGTTTATTTCAAAGTAAAAGATGCAAATGCAGAGACAGCAAACTGGCTGTCTTCATTTGATATTTTTTACTCTCCTCCTTTTGCTTCTTCCTTTTCACTTTTCATAATTATTGCAGAATAATTTGATGCTGGTTATGATGTCACGGGTCGGAGAAGCCCATTTTACATTTCCAGTTTTAGCTGCCTATTGTTAAATCTGCTGCTTTATTCAGTAAATCCTCAACCTCTGGTACATTTCCCAGCTGTATCCATTAATCCAATAGATTAGTTCAGGGACTTTGCTTAAATTGTCATTGGAGAATTTACATTTGCTTGTAAAACAAGTTTAGATAATCTATGATGTACTTTGATTTGGATACCGGCTCATAATCTGCAATGTCTGAGCATCCTAAGGGCAAATTTATTGTAGTTATCGTTATTTAATATTATTTTTCAGAGAATATTTGGATACTCAAACATTTTTCTGCCTGGTCCCTTGAGTTTCCACCACATGTCAGTCGGTGCAGTCATGGTAACGGGGATGCACTTTAATTAATCGTGGTATTTTGGCAGACCAGACAAATGGGGAAAATAGAAGGGAAACAAGAGTGGTTGGTCTGCGGCTATAGCTGCAGCCATAGTTACGTCTGCGCCTCCGTGATGTGATGCTTGATGACCTGAAGAAAATCCTCCAGGAGCCAGAAGTCCCTCCCTTATGGTTCATTTGAGCAGCTGATTTCAACGCATCACCCCGCCCCTCCCCTCCCAGAACTTCTTTCTTTATTTTCTATTTTTTCTAAATGATCAGCTGCCTTTATTTTATTAGCCACACAGGCAAACTGCAGCGAAGTAAAAATCAATAAATCAATAGCCAATTCTTGATTGTTTAAAATGGGCAATAACTTTCACAAACAGGGGGCGACATTTCAGAGAAATTGTGCGACTTCTGGAGAATTCTGAAGGAAATGTCTGAGCCTGGGACTTGATTTAAACATGGACCAAGAACAACTCAGTTTTCAGTTCTTCCATCTGCTTTTTTATTCAGTTAGTTCAGACAAAATGGATTGTGCTGCCAAGGTGTTGTTTACTCTTCCCAAATGTAATGAAATCCACAGAGGTGGTGGGAAATAAACCGCCGTGGACGGTGAATAAATAAAATATTTGGTGTAACACTGTGCTTGAAAATGTACCCACAGCACAAAGCTGATGACTTTTAAACTAAACTTCCCCTGGATTATCAATCATCAGGTGACGCGTGGCAGGAACTCACAGAACCTGATTCTTTTTTTATTTAACATATCTGGCTTCAGGCCAAACGGCTGCCCGACAGGTGATCTCTGACCCGCACACAGCAGCTTTCTTTAAATCTAATTTAAATTCATTAACTCTCCGATTTTGCAGCATGTCTCACCGTGATCCCGGCGTCTGCACGGGGAGCAGATAGCATAGCAACCTGAAATGATGTGTGTCTCCGTGCTCACTATCAGTTCAGTCCTGCTAAGGCTCAGGTTAATGAGAGCTTTTTAAATAATGCAGCCGCCACCACGGTGTTTACACAGAGCATTTCACTCAATCTCCTCTCCTGTTGTCTTTCTCCATGTCACTTCCTCTGGCTCTTTATCGTTGCCATTCCCATCATCATTTTTCTCCTGTGGATAGCATCCGCAGAGGTGGCCTGAGGAAGAGTCCCCTCACAAACGATCCTCCTTTTTTGCAATCTCGCCGCTACTGATGCATTGTCCTCCTTCCTGACTCGCAGGCGCGCCTTACTCCCAGAGATGAGATACCTGGCTGCAACAACAGGAGAACAAGAGTCTCCCAATTTAGTCACTCTCTCTGCCTCCTTTATCAGATCAGATCCGTTTTCACAGGTTTATTGGCTCTTTTGTCGCTCAGGTTGCTTCAGTCTGTCCCTACTGAAGGCGTGGTTTAATGAATACCGAGCAATTTCCATTCAAAAAGCAAAAAGGAAACAGTCTATAATGTGTAATTGCAGCATCATGAGTCTCCACTGTGTGCATCAACATAAGGAATAACACATTTCTGCACAACAGATGCAAAAATGACATAGAATGAGGCTGAACGATTACAAAATTCTCTTCTTGAATTTGCTGAGGTTTTCTTCTTCTTTTTGAGTATCAACATTTTAAATAAAACATCACTATTAGATATTATCGAACACCATCTAATAGTTAACTAAAAGTTCTGAATGCTGCAGAAAAACCATCTTCTCCGCAGTGACTCAGAAATACTTGTTATTTGTTAGTCACTGGATTTCCAGTTTATGTGATATGTTCCCTGGCAGATTCAGGTCTCTGACTGACGGATGCTTTGAAATGCAAATCACATCATTATGACTACATGCAAAATGATTCTTGGATGTCTGCTGGCACCAGTGAGCTGTATTAAATGGATTCTAATGTCGTTTTATTCTGGGGGTTTGCACAAACAACAGTAATATACAAAAATGAATAATGTTAATCACAAGCTTTAAAATATAAAACCCTGACATACACCAAAGTAATCCAAACAGATGGTGTGATTTGTTTCTTCTCTTCATAAAGTAATTAAAGATAACTGACATTTGGCTCCAAGTTGCTTTTGACAAGTAAGAAAGCAGCGATGATGCTAATTGTGAACTCACTCGGTGGCTTTGTGCGTTTGATCCTGAAGCACGCGTTGCAGGAGAGGCGAGCTTTCTCTGCAAAAGCTGCACTATTTTAGCTCCAATCCCAGCAACTGGAAAAAGTATGGCATCATCGCTGCTCTGTGCTTACCGCCTGTGACAGCCGGGGAGAATGTATGCCGCAGTAGCAGGAGGTGCATTATAGATGGTCTCATGCTTCACTGTTTCTCCATTAAATCTACTCATGAATCAAATTAGCTCTCCTTCCTCCTCTGTCCTTTTTGCTGTCAAAACCCACCGAAGCTGCTAACCCCACATTGTGACCCTGACAAAATGCTGCGATGGAATGAATAAATGGAGTTTTTGTAAATGGAGTAAATAATAATAACAACAGGGTGGGGCAGCCTAATCAGCATCTACTGTAACAGCAGGAAGGCTTATTAGCATACAGAAATATGCTTTTCCACTTTATTGGGTCCAAATAGATAATTTCTCTGACTGGATGGCTGCATTCTCCAGTCAAAATGATGCCACGTCGCCGTTCTCCATATGGGACGAGTCGGCGGCGAGAGGGAGGAAAAAGAGAGCAAGAAGACGCGGATGAAAAACGATTAGTTTGCATCTCCCTCCATCAGAACTTTAGCCTCATGTGGATTCTCTCTCTTTCTACTTTCGGTCCATCCTTCTCTACTACACTTTTAAATGCAAATCATACACAAACATATTGAATGTATGTAAAATGTCAAAATCTGATCATAAATAATACAAATATAGTTTTTTAAGACCAGTAGGCCTTCACTGCTAAGTAATATTAAACCCTTTGCTGCAACAAATAAACAAATATTACTGTGATGGGCACTTTCTCTTTTTTTTGGGGGGGGGGGGGGGGGGCATTTGAAAGTCATTTCATCCTGGCTCATGTGGATGAGTAGGAGAGGGAGCGCAGACATGGCGTGAGACAGAGGAATGAACATCACAGGTCTTCACTTTGAAGGCAACTACAGAGGCTACTCATCCGGAGCGGCTACAATTCCTTTGACTTCAAAAGAAATAAAGTAATAAATATATGATAGGTGGCAACTGAACCAAACAACGCTGTGTATAAAGAGACCCACTTCGGTTTTCATGCATCGTCAATGCATTTCACTGCAAAGATGGTTTTGACATCATAGCTTGAGTTACATCCGATACTTTACTCGAAAATTGTAAAGGACTTTAAAGCGTCTTTCATGTCAGCGGGATAGCGGTGTGGCTAATTCCCTCTGCGTGTTTCTTTAACCGCTCACACAGAAGGGTCTTATTTGTTGCTAATCTGCATGAATATTTTAAAGACAGCAGTTACTGGGAACAAATGCCGATGTGGACAAAAGAATAGTGCTGATTATATTTTCCTCCAAGTCATTATGCAATCATTGCAAACAAACAGATTGAGTTTGCATATATACTATATTGAAGCGACCTTGATCGGATGGGGGTCACTGACCTGCTACCTGCTCCTGAAACGTAGCTTTTACTTCCCGCTCCTCTGCCTTCTTCCCCCGGCTACAGCCCGCCCACTTTAGCCTGGCTTAAGGGGATGAAAGTCCCCCGCTAGGTGCGGGATGACGTGGGATGAGCCAAATTCTGGCAAATATTAAAAAAAACTTTCATCACAATTTCATAATGTTTGAAGTAGTTGAGGTGAACTTTATTGATTTACCAGGAGTCTAAATGGCCTTAGAAGTGAAGACTTCACTCAAGCAGAGATCAGACAGGTTTTATGTGTCATATGTTTTTGATCTTAGATTTGTATTCTGAACTCGCTCAGCAGTGCTTTGCTCGCATTGAAAGAGATCATTAAAGTTTCAATATTGCACTCAGATGACCCCATGCTTCAATCAGATTATACTAAATAATACCACAATTTACAATATTTGCTGTTTACATTTAATTTCCTTTTGGATACACAATCTATCCATTTTCTTGCGGGTTACGGGAGTTGCTGGAAGAATGACTTGGAATAAAAGAAAATGAGGGGCAGTAGCATCTCTTCAATGTGAAAGTCTACAACAACGGAAGCTTTCCCAATGCAGTGAACACCTGCAATACACAACAACAATAAGAAGACAGTCCCAAAGGAGATCCTGTCGTCCCTGGGCGGGCTTGAACCACCAACCTTCCGGTTAACAGCCGAACGCGCTAACCTATTGCGCCACAGAGACTGATGGACGGGTAACCTCATCAACAATCAATGGCTGGATGTTTGTATGTTTTTTTTGTTTTTTTTGGTTGGGGGGAGTTTTTGGACATGGAAATAGATTTCTTGGTATTCCCGTCACACGGCAACAGCCACGCGAGAACCGAGCTGTCAAAACTACGATCGCTAATCAGTTTCGATGAAGCTCGGAAAAAGTAAATGCATTATCACTAATTTCCTTTTTAGGTTTTTATTTGACGACTCTGTGAAACATATTTTATGACTGAAAGACCGCCCTTAAGGTGTTCAGAGAAAAATCTTATGATACATGAGAAAAGATTCAGAAAAGGTTTTTACGAGTCTTTTAAAGTAGGATTTGCAGAAATGAGAATCCATTATGAATTTATTCAGCAACAGCCAGACATCTCCCATCCTGCCCAGGGATTCGCAGTAGGAAAGCAACTTCATTACACGTGCTCAATCTTCTTTATGATTGGATGGAGATATATGTTTATGGCATTGTTTCATCCGAAGGAATACTGTCGCTGCATTGGCTGTCCCTGTCTCCCTGCTCTCTTCATTTCCTGATTGCATATGTTGTTAACTAGGCTGTGAAGAAGAAGCACTTCCTGATTTAAGTTGGACTAACCAGGACAGCAACCCATTGAACAAAGGGAAGCTCACAGAGACGCATGAAATGAGACACAAACGTGGCTCGGATGTCTCTCCTTTATTTAAATGCAAACTTGCATTTGACAGATGAAAACGTCGAGTGCATCCTAAACTTCTTGGATCAAAACTTTTAGCTGCTGTAAGGTGAGTTTGCCTGTCTTTATAATTTCACAAGGTGTTGGACAAGTGTGTTCTCATCTCAGCCAACCTGTCATCATTGTTTGCTGATCATTTACTATGCTAACGGCAGCTGTGTAAAGCTCATTTGTGTGACTTTGTCGAGAAAGGTTTGCATGCCCCCAATCATTCATGCATGGCTAATTAAATGCATTGTTACGAAGACAAAAAAAAGTGACACAAAATGATGCAACTATTAGAATATGAACAGAGAACGCTCCGACAGCTTCGCCTGTACTCCACACGGCACAAAGAAAATAATAAGAATATGCAAGGGAGCTTTTTCAATGCAAATGCCTTTTTTTAATCTACTGTGAATCAGCTAATGGCTGAAATCTGAATACCGGCTTCTCATGCAAATTTAGGTAAAACAATTTCTTCCTGAAGCGTTGGAATGGATTTTCTCATTTTCTTGTCTTCCTTTCAAACACGAATTTAGCAAAACAAAATTCATTGTGTAACATGTGGATAAAGAAACCTTTGAAATGACACAAGATCCACAAGCTGTTTGCATCCACCTCTGGCCATTATCTACATTTTGCTTCAGTCGTAAGGTGTTTTAACTTCTTACAATTATAAAAAGAGGCGAAAGTAATCTCTGTTCCAGAGATATGTTGTTGTCATTTCGTATAGAACTTTATTCTAGGAAGTCCCCGTGTTTTTAAGCACAGGAAGTGCTACTATCTGAGGTATGAAATGACAGCGTTGAAGTATTTTTAGATGAAACATGTTTTTTCATCTTCTTACACAGTAACACCCACCCACCCACACCCACACACACACACACACACACACTCGCCCACGTTTGCGAAGCGAAAACAGGAACGGAAAACACATTTGAAAAACGCTCCTGGAATGCTTGCCTTCATGCTGGGGATATCTCTGAACACTTTGTGCCGCTTCCCCCCCATGGCAAACAAAGCTGAGGCATGTCTCCAGTTGTGTACGGATAGACGATGACACATTTCATATATGCAATCGCACACACACCAACAGTGTGCAGGGGATGGCAGCGATGTCAAGGTCATGATGCTAACCCAGACATGGGCAAACCCAGGCCCGGGGGCCATATGCGGCCCGTTGGTCTTTTTAATCCGGCCCGCCGAACTTGTCCAAATTATATCATTAAATATAATTGTATTATAATTAAACCTCATTTTTTGACCTTTTCCCTGTAATGCTACCTGTAAAAGGCCAAATCCTTTCATGCAATAGCTTTCATGTGTCATTTAGTCATTTAGCTCACACAAACACTCCATCCATCTGTTCTTGGTCCGGCCCCTCTGTCAAATTTTAGAACCTATTGTGGCCCGCGAGTCAAAACGTTTGCCCACCCCTGTGCTAACCTGTTGGCTTAAAGAAAGTTGAATTTTAAAAATCAATTTACTGTAAACTTCTTGAACTCGACAACAATGTGCAGCAATCGCTACTCAGTGAGCAGTTATGAGTGATGGCATGTTCCTTACTCATAGTATGGCATTGAAAGGTTTTTCTTTCCTCAGTTGAACGACTATGAAAGGACAGACTAAGCCTAATAAGACTCTCGTTGCTGCTCCATCCTCTCCTGTTGCATCTACGATGCTGTCAACTCCTCCTCGAGAGTCCAGATTTCAAAGCCACGTTACTTCCAGGCAGCGCTGATCTGAGTAAGAACCCACTGTCCATCTTTGAAATGGTAATAAGGCCATGTGGGATAGCATATGCTAGCTGGGCAGGAGGGAGGGATAGACGGGAGTATGGGGGGAATGCGGAATAAGGGTATAGATAGGTGCTGCTTGATGAAGAGGGAATGTGTGTGTTATGGATAAAAAGGGATGGACACATTAAAGGCAAGACTGAAAGAGAAGGGCGAAGTGGGTGACTGAATAAATGAAATAAATGAATAAAGGATGGAGGGACAAGCTGCTGTGGAAGACAAAAGTTAGAGGATAACAATTCATACAATG
The DNA here is from genome assembly GCF_040956055.1 of Brachionichthys hirsutus. Lineage (NCBI taxonomy): Eukaryota > Metazoa > Chordata > Actinopteri > Lophiiformes > Brachionichthyidae > Brachionichthys > Brachionichthys hirsutus. The sequence goes on from NC_090905.1 coordinate 2,371,713, forward strand.
GAGGGATGGGTGACTGAGTGAAATCATGAGCTGCCTTCAGATCTTGAGTTGGACTTTGAACTCATTTGCATCTATCCTCTTCTTGTCTCTTGCTTCTGGAGATATCGACCATCTGTGTGCCAAAGCTCGAGGGAGGAATAGCAATTTTGTTGAATTACCATGTGTTATCGTTTAATGCGCGGCGGCGCCCTCAATATTTATGAATAAAAAACAATAAGAAGCTGGATTGTATCGCTGTTCAATTAGGTTGTGAGAGCTGCTTAAAGTCTGGCCCATCCCCTGCGACCAATTTGCTTTGAAAGACCCTCTGACCTCATACATCACGTGCAACATGTCAGATTTGGAGTTTGTTGCAAGAGCATTGGATGTCAAAAAGTTTCAAGCAACCGAAACACCGTTTGAATCTTCGTTCACCTTGTATTGCATTTCAGAATTCAGCTTAAAGATATTTCCCCTCCCGGGGGCTCGCTGCTCAGGCAGAAAGGGGAAAAGATACCAATCTGAAACACGGTGATTTATGCGCTCAAACAAACACACCACTGTTGCACTGAGATGAACTTCGCATACTATTTTCTAATTGCTTTTTCCTCCGGCGGCGTGGATGGCGGTCACCTTGACGGACTTCACAACGCGTTGCCGCCTCAGATGAGATGCTTCACGCCAGGGGCGTCACTAGGTTTTAAGGACAGGGGGGGCTTAGCCCCCAGGAGATGCACAGGATGTGAGCAAATGTAGCAAACGAGCACAAAACCTCAAACGGCTAACAAGGGCTGAGAAATTATACATTATTATTATTTCAATCTGTTTTTTTAATAATAATAATAATAATGCATTGGTTTTATAGAGTGCCTTTCTGGGCACCCAAAGACGCTTTACATTGTGCATTAATCATTCACTCTATACTTGGTGGTGGTAAGACATTAGCCACAGCTACCCTGGGGGAGACCGACAGGAGCGAGGCTGCCGATTTGTGCCATCGGCCCTCCTGAACACCACCACATTCACGCAGGCAATGTGGGTGAAGTGTCTTGCCCAAGGACACAACGACAGTGTACACATGTGCCAGAGCCAGGACTCGAACCCCCAACCTCTTGCTCACAGGACAACCCGCTCGACCACCTGCGCCACCATCGCCCCCGCAATGCAACAACAAACATGTTTAAACAGTAACAGAATGTTTACAGCATTAACAATAAAAAATGGCACAAATTACAAGTTACTTGGTGGATGGAAGCATCAAAGGACGCCGTCTGTTTTTAAGAGTCGATCACTCTGTTGTGATTCTGAAGCTCGTCTTTTTCAATTGACATGACTGCAAGACTGTGAAGTCTTTTCTGGCTCGTTGTTTGACGCAGCCAGGAATGCAACCGACGCAGTGCAACCGACGCAGTGCATCCGACGCAGTGCACTAAAGCAGTGGTCCCCAACCACCGGGCCGTGGCATGAAAAAGGTTGGGGACTGCGGCACTAAAGGACCTTTCACATGAGCATCTGCTTACGGGCACTGTTAGGGCAACTTGGGTAGAACCTTCATAGAGGGAAACATGTCTGAATCAAGGAGGTTGTGAACAGACAATATATCTTTGGGAGAACATCCAGCCTCTGTTTTCAGGCCACCAGAACCTCCTCTGTTTTCACGCTGGAGTGTTGAAGTTCATTCAATTGTGATCCACTCAAGAAGTTCTCACATTCGGGCCTGCGTACCTGCATCCTAGCTCTGCATCTACTGCAGAATCTTAACTCAAGCTCGCCAGCCATCCTACCCACACAAGAGAAAAGTAACTCTCTTTTCACTGTGTCTGAGTTCCATTCAGTGCGTGAACCTGCAGGTTCCTCCAGGTTCTGCAGGTCTCTGCACCTGATTCAGGGAGACTGTGGGCGTGGCACAGGGCTTAAATGTTACTACCAGCAGTGATAAACTTACTTTCTTTATAAACTTTCTTTTATCCTTTCTCCATCCATCCGTTCACGTTCTTCTCCTAAAGCTCTTCTATGATGCTCTGTGTGCTTCAAACACGCTGCAGGTACCGACAATTAGCGCGGTCACAGGAAAAACGTGGACTGGAGTTTCAGTGATGTGGGCATTCTCTATAAGAACAGGTGGAACGGGTTCTCTACCTTTCGTCATGAAGTGAGGGGAAAGATTCAAGATTTCAAGATTCAAGATTCAAGATACTTTATTGTCATTATGCGAGCATAATAAAATCGTGAGAAGGCCCACGGCTTAAGGCACACATCATAACAAACTAAATTCTCTCTCTTAAGAAACAATATATATACAGAGCCATGATCAGATTTAAGTCAATAATGACAGGTTACATGTTTATTTATTTAAACTCATATTCACATATAGGTTAGTGAGGTGACCCATTCGGGCCACCTGAGCAGGGGGACTGTTAGATATTTGAGTTATGCAGCACGCTCACAATACACAGGTTGCTCGAACACGCTTCGTTTCTTTATCTCCACATACTTTGTAATAAACACACACATAGATTAATCACATATAAAGCATCACATAGGGTTAACTGATACGTGGTGGGTGCACGGCCCGTGGCTTCAAGAACGATCCACTGTCATCAAACACTGGAACAAATGTATTAGATTGCATTCCGTGACATGTCTCAGCCATGACAGACTGGTGCACATTCCCTCTGAAGTGTACCGAGGGCTGACGGTACAAGTGTCCTCTGGCCTGATAAGTCTGCATTTCAAGTGTCCTTTGGCCTCAGGAGGAAAAGCACCATCAAGAATGTCGCCAGCACAAAGTCCAAAAGCATCTGTGATGTAAGGAAGGACTTCATGTCCTCATAACTGTCACATCAAGACGCTCCATTAAGCTGAATGGCATCAAATAAACCGATCTCACATCCGTTTCACAAGGCTGGCACGATAAGGCTTCCCGACGAATCATTCCCGACGATCCCGGGAGGAAGGCTGCGCGGCTTTGCTCTGAAAACAAGTGAAAAATTAAAGTTGAAGCGGCGAAAAAGCGGATCGCATCGAACCAGTAAGGGGCGTTTCTCACTTTTCTCTCCGCGCTGCTGCGGGCTTGTTTCCCGGTTTGGTGGCGGCGCCCTCCGTTAACTTGACGCGGGTCGTTAACATTTAAAGTGGGGCGGCGAATAAGTGCCCAGAAGCTGCCCTGGTTTCTCATGCGCGCTAACAGCTAGCCCTCTAGCTAACGCTAACGCTAACAGAAGTGGTCTACCTTGGCGGTCTGAGGAAGCTGCTAATAGCTAGCTACTGCTACTACCGGGGTGCAGGTTGAGAACCGACGCGTTGAATCTACACTCGTCTTTTGGTTGTTGTCTAATGAAAGTGTTGCTTTTGGGATTCGACCCATTTAGCCGCTCCGGTAAGTTGCTCAGCTAAATGCTAACGTGCTGTGTGGCGCCGCTGCTGCTGATGGCTTCTGACAGAAGGACCCAGGCGGTTAAACCTCTCCGACGCCTCCTCACCGTTTGATCTTCTGCCGAGTTCCGCGTTGTTCGGACCCGCTGATGATGGGCTCGGGCTCGGGTCGTGCGCGTTGCTAAGCTAGCCTGTTAGCGTTGCGCTCTGGCGGCTGGAGTCCAACTTGTGTGTTCCGGAGCAGAATTATTCAGACCCACTTGATTGTTTCAGGTTTATTAGAAAAATCTGAAGTTCATCAGCTGTTTAATTCAAATAAATATTAATGAGCGGGTTTAGTATTAACACAACAAAGTGTTTATTTCCTATGTTCAGCATGTTTTGGGGGGTGGGAGGAACCCGGAGAACCCGGAGAGAACCCACGCAGACATGGGGAGAACATGCCAATGACTCTGCGATGAACTGGCGGCTTGTCCCAGGGTGTAGCCGCCTCTAATAGTTTCATCATCGAGCCGAGACTTTGACAGCCCATTAGGATCCAGCAGAACCACCAGAGAACTGCAAGTAGTTATTACAGATACAGAACAATATAATAGACGAGACGATAATAGCAACCTTTAAATGTTTTATTCAATTCATTTGTGTTTCGTGAATTTGTGACGCAATTACGTGGAAACGACAGAACCCAACTTGACCCACAAGAGCAAGCACTTTGGCAACGGAGGCAAGGAAAAACTGCCCTTTAACAGGCAGAAACCTTGGACAGAACCTAAGCTCATGGGGACGGCCATCTGTCTGACTGGCTGTGTTGAGAGAGAGAATGGGAAGTCAGAGGAGAGTCTCCACAAGGACTCATCTGTAGTCAGTCCGGTATCGGTGCCCTGGCGACTTGTTCAGGGTGCACCCCGCCTCTCACCCATAGCCAGCTGTCCTAGGCGCTGCAACACCTATGACCTGCAAGCCGGGGAAGCGGGGGCACACGCCACAAACGTCTCATCAGGACTTGGATGGCTCTTCGGAGCTCTTGGACCTGCGAAAGAGGCCACAAACAGACCGAATGACCCGAACAAATGGGTTCGGTCTCCTTCTCTTCTCCAGACATCTGATCAGGGTGTCGATGACGATCTTATAAATCCCCGTCCTCTTCCCCATCATGTTAATGCAAACTGTCCAATGGTTGCCCATCAGTTTGCATAACTTCTTATGGACACGTCTGGCGAGCTTCTCGACCTGCTTCGTGTCCATCTCCAGAGTGATGGACGACTCCTGGATACTGGAGACGAGCACACTCGTCATCATGTCCTTGATCTCCATCATGTCCGTTACAGGAATGCTCTTGCCCTGGAAGATCCTTGAGAGAAGCACCGTGACGATCCAGCGACACTGCTTCTCCAAGCCTTCCGGCGACGATGCAGTTCGGACATCTCTCCTGTCTTCTGGACCACAGACCCTTGCTGTGGTGAGATCTTCCACCTCCTCAGGTACCAAAGGCACCCCCCCTTCCATGATGGCCTCTGGTAGCTCTGGAGGAATTTCCTTCTCGCCTTCTGTGGGTTCACCGACGATCTTGTCCTCGTTCTCGTAATAATTTTGGATCGCCAGGACAGCTTTATCGACGGCGTTGTTGATGGTAGATTCTGAAGGGAACAGATCTCCCATCTGAATGGAAGGGATCAGATCTCCCATCATGGAGTCCTCAGGCTCAGATTCTTCCGGAGAGACGAGGTCCTTCGCTGCCGACTCTTCCTCTTTTAACCAGCAAAGGAATTTGCGGCTCTTCTGAGCAAATCTCTGCAGGAGCTTTCTGAAGTGCCGCATGATGGAGACCTGCGTGACGCTGGGACCTTCCGCTGCCTCCTGCCCACTTGTGTTTGCAGCAGCTTTGGGGCTGCTGCGTAAGCTCTTTATCACTTCTTTTGACACCAGACGTGATATCTCGTACGGGGCCAATATCTCAACCACCTCTGGAACGCCCATTGTTGAGGCAAGGACCGGTGGGAGGACTTCATCCAGCGCGTCTTGGACTTCCTCTAAATCAACAGGAAGGCTGGTCCCTGACGTTTTTGATGTCGGGGGAGAAGTGCTTTTATCACACATTTTTGGAGCTTGTTCCAGAACTGTGTGATTCACTGAGTCAGCCACGACTTTAATTATATGGGCGCTCATATCCAGAAGACGTGCTTCAGTCTTCTTATCAGCGGTCCCTGACTGCAGGGCGTCCCACTCTTTGTCGGTCAGTTTCCCCAGAAATCCTTGGAAAACATCACCGAGAAGGGACGACGTTTTTTCTGGGAGGACCAGACTCGTTGCTCTTGCTGGGAGATCCAGACTCGTCACTTTTGTTGGGAGAACCAGACTTGTCGTTTTTCCTGGGAGGACCAGACCCGTGTCCTTGGAGGTCCGTACGGGTGCTTGCATCTCTTTGTTGTACATACGAGAGTGTTGAGAAATGCACTACCTGAGAGGATTCATGTGCTTGTATAAATAGGTTCCCACTCAATGACTTCAAAGACATAGACATCAAAGTTCAATAAGTACATCAATGACAGTTGTATTACAAGCTACATCAAAGGCACAGTAACGCAGTATGGCAGCAATTTCATCAGTTACGTGATGCCATCACATTAAGCGATACCGCCTTGCCCCTGACTTAATTTAGCATCATACCAAAGAAATCTATGTCTTCACGGTTAAATATGAATGAATGTTATAATAATAAATTCATTTAACATGCTGATCAAAATGTCTATCAATTCTAATGAGTGTTTGTCGTGTGTGAATATATTTCCATGCAAACATCTTTCTCATCTCATGCCGCAAGCCTGTGACTTGCAGGTGTCCCTCCAGTGCTGCAGGTGGCGCTGTTCATTCCGACGTCACCCCGATGTTGTACCATCAGTGTCGCGGGTTTTCATTGGGGCAGTTCGTGCTGCCAAAAATATGAACCATGTTGTTGTTTTTTTGTACATAGATTTTATTGAATTTTTGTTACAGAACATAAACAATAACAAGCACTCTGTAATCAAATATATCAAAATACAAAGAAATGTACACCACCATCCAAAATAAAGTTGCTTCATATAACTCCATACCATCGTCACTCAAAAACCCAACCCTGTAACCCCGCACTCGTTCCGCTCTAAAGAAAAAAAAAAGAGAAAATCTAACAAAGTTAAGAATTAAAATATAGAAATAAATACAACAAAAATAACAACATGTGAACCATGTTAAGATAAGCGACGCGTCACAGAACCTGATGCCCGAGTTACATCAGACTTTTTTTGTACAGGACACGCCCCTTGCTTCTCCCTGATTTGGGTTTTTGTTCTTCACTTCTGGATGAAGAGTATGGAGATATTTCACCAGAGCAGTGACGTGCGGTGGGGTTCATGTCTGGTGAGGCACAGTCAGATTTACAAATAAATGAACCTACAGCTTGTTCATCATTTGATTGGCAACATTTAACGTGTTTTGTTTAAAAATTCGTACCGGCATTTTTTACATCCTGTCACAAACCTGGCTCATCAGTTTATGACAAAAAGGGGAGACCACACATAATCTGTGTATTTACAAGAGATTTAATAAAATTATTCAACTCCGCGTATCAGTGTGCGTGCAGCGTTGAATGTGTGTGGGTGCGTGTGTTGATCAGTTAAAGTTTAACTGATGTTTATGTGAGGGTCATGTTGCTGCACTCCTTAATTTGCCTTATTACGCACACCTGTTTCTGCCGCTCGCTCCTGGACCTGCGGCGTGCGGATTGGCTGCGGTCACCCCGGGCGCACCTGAGGCAGATTGAGCCAAATCGCCACCAGCCCTCATAAGCCCTGCTCCGCCCGCTGTTCCCGGTCGGACTATTCTTCGGTTCTCGTCTCTACGTGCAGCACGTCTTTCTGCCGCTCCCTGCTCCCCGTCCCCGTCCCCGGGTCTCGCCTCGTCCTTGCCGACCGCAGCTGATCCGTGCGCCCGGGTCCTGCGTAGCGTTTTCTTTATTTTGTGACCGGTTTTTATTAGAGCTGGCTTTTTGGTTTTTCTTTCTCGGCTGTGTTTTTTGTTATATAGATATTTTTTCGTTGGGCTCCAGCCACCCCGCAATCCTGTGCGGCTCCAGGATATTTTGTTTCCTGATGGACATATCAGTAAAATATAAAGTCCACGATCGCGACATCTCCGTCCTCTGTTCCCTGGGGTCCCCTCGCACCCGTCCACAACAGTATAACTGTTAAACATATGTTCTGACTCTGAGATGTGTGTGTGTGTGTCCAGCTGGGGCGTGCGCGCCGCGGTTCTGCTCGTGTTTGACGAGGCTTTTCGGTAAATTCTTCATGTCGCAATATCCCGTCCGAGTCCAGACATCGTCAGAAGTTGAGAAAAGAAGGCAGGAAAAGCAGAAAACACGGGTTCTTGCTTGACGTCCAGACATCCAGACAGCCAGCGCTTCCGTGTTTACAAGCCCGTCTCTAACGAGCGGATCAGCTGATGAGTGCGCTGAATCACTCACGGGTCTCCTATGGGCTGCAGGCCATATTACACATGGCCTCATTCTGCAGTATTTTAATGCCACTGAGCACAAGAATACGTGACGCACTAATTGTATCATTAAAAATGAAAAAAACATAAAATATATCAATGATGTTATATTATATCTTATATGGTTTTTATATTATTTTCAATAATACAAATACATGATTTTTATATGATTTTATATGATGACAGGTGAGGCTGTGCCTTACCTGCCTCCCCTGACTGCATGTCACTGCACCGGAGCATTTAGGTTGAAAATCGATTAAAGATGAACAGGAAGAGCTGAAATAAACTAAAACGCTTTGTGGACGAGGAAAAACCAGTTGAAATCCGATGGCTGTTCGCCGTAGGTTCCCCTCGACACATCCTCCGGTCCACAAATATATTCTAACCATGCTCTACGAAGCGTAACGATCAACCGTCGTGCAGGCACACGCGTGCATACGAATAGGGTTTGGCTCTCACGTAGTCGACGTCTCCATGGTGTCATCCACTTCCTGTGCGGTTGACGTGGAAGTGGACTTCAAACGAACGCATTTATTGTGTCAACACTCAGGAAGACGTCTCACAATGTATCGTAATATAAGTTGTGTCCAGCAGGGACTGGATCCACTCATCATCGAAAGTTAACTTATTGGTCCTTAATAATCCTTTTAGTCCTGTTTAAAAGCATGAACAGCAAAGGCTGCTGGGAAATATCAGCCGTCTTTGTCCTTCACTTTTTCTTGGAAGACGAGTCGGCCTTGTCTTGTCTGCAGCCGCCGGGGACACGCGTTTTTCTGGATCCTATTCCAGGTGACGAGGGGCGGGGCACACCCCGGACGCATCGCCAGCACTTTCGCTCACACCCACAGAACATACAAACTCTGCAGCGATAGGAATCGAACCCCGAACCTTGTTGATGTGAGGAGACTGTGCTACCCGCTGCACCTGGTTTCATGATATCTAAAACATCAATGAATGATCAGCTCTGATCTATATTTAATAATCAATCGGTGAAGTGACCTGCAGCACAAACAGACGGCGCCTCTGAGCTCCAGGGTGTGTTCCCCGCGTGCACAGCTCACTGCTGATTGGCTGCTTTACCTGAGCCGTCGACGGGAGCTCGTCTTCACCTGACAGCAGGGCGCCGTGTTCACGACAGCGTTGTCGGTGCTCGACCCAG